>NC_044190.1:37560944-37828444 GCF_900880675.1 Sparus aurata | reverse complement strand
TTTGTTTCCGTCCTTGACTCACTTACACAGGCAATTAAATTAGTTTCCGAAATACAATCTGGCTGTTTGGATTAATCATGCTGGATTTGTGCATTCAGGCATAGTTTATCTAAAGCGGTCACAGCTTTAACAGTGTGTTTGTTTTTGTCTACTATGAAGTCACACCAGAGCTGTCGGGTGGATGAGATGTGTAGAGATGTGTCTCTCTAAAGGACGGTTTGAAAAATGATTTGAGACCAGCAGCCTCTAAATTAATTTCATCTGAGCCGGATCTTAATAAAGCTTCTTGGATAGAATTAAAAACTGCACAGAAAAGGCTCTACTTCCTGAAGAAGGCAAACTTCTGGAGCCAAAACCTCCGGAGAGGGGCGAAGCATCACAAACGGGCGTGGTCCGTACCCGACACACCCCAGAACCTCTGTTCACCTGCTGCCATCTGACAATTATGGTGGCCCGTAACACAACACAACAGCAAAACAGAAAACGCAACAGCAAAACAGAAAACACAACAACATTAACCAAACCGGAAAAGGGCGGTACCCTCGGGCGACATGAATCGTCGCTGATTGGACCGGTCCGCCCTCTGAACCGGTGGCACTCATGTTTTGAAAACATGTAAACCATGTCCTTCCGGTTCAACAATTTGTTGTTGTGTTTTCTGTTTTGCCGTTGTGATTTGCACTTCAGGGCCACCGTAGGACAATAGATACAGAAGTATCTGCTGTTGTAGCACCAGACTTCACAGCAGCTTCACTCCTCAGACTCGGTTCTGTTTTTTGTGATTGTGACATAAAAGGACTCAGACCTAGTTTTGTTTTTTTATACTTTATACCCTGTACCACTCCACTCCAGATCATAACTGTACAGTTTTAACATTATTATCATCATTATAATTAATATAAACACTTTCTGTTCTTGAAATTACAACATTTTAAGGATGCTAGCGGTATCTGCTCTGTTTTAGGTGCAGTATCAGTACATCCACATGACAAAAACTGTTCCAGAAAGTTCTCTCCTCACATTTCTGTTTCATCTAAATCCAAATCCTTCCTGAAAGAATCATCTGTGGTATTATTTTGAGTTACATCACGGTGCGTTTCAAAGCCGTCTGTGTTTCTCCCTGCAGCTCAGACTGGATGAAAGGCAGCTACAGCCTCCTGAGGGAGAACCTGTCCATTAACCGGCTGAGGAAACTTTAACTTTAACTGATCATCCTAGCGAATCCACCAAATGCTCTTTTCTGTTGCGTCAATATGTTGTTCAAATGTATTCATAAGCGCTCGGTGTAGCACGCTTGAAGTCTTGCAGCTCATCCACAAACTGCTTTTACCGACAATTTCTTATTTCAGCTCTCAAAGTCTCGGCGTCGCTTCGGTTCACAGAACTTCTCTGTCAGGGAAAACTGGGATGATGATTTCTTTGATAATCTGGGTCATATGAATTTTAAAATCGCTTGCCGTTTTACTTGTCTTCTCAATTTAGGCAGAAGCGGGCACCTGCCATCATCCAACAATATGAGAAAATGCTCCGTATCCTTGGGACAAAGTCAAATTATTGACTCTATTGTGGTGAATTTGGATTGGGGAAACTGTGAAATAATTTTTTTCAAAAAAACCTCCTGCTCTTCATTCTCCAGAGGAATAATTCTCAAGTGATTATGGAGGAAGAGAATGAGTCATTTCTTCTCTTTCTTCAGCAGCCAGATTCTCTTTAAAATCAAATGAATATGGAAGGAAAGAAAGAACGAAATAAGAGACCAAAGAAAGGCGGAAGCAACAAAAAGGCATAAAGACGACAGAGAGAACTGAAAGAGTCCAAAGATGGAAAGAAAGTAAAATAATGATACCAGCCGACAGACAAAAGCCAGCAGAAATGGCAGCGCTTTCACAGAGAGTCCTCGTCATTGTGTGTGGTATTAGATATCCTCTCTGTTTGTGAGCATCTCTTCTTTCTTTTCATCTTTTTTTTTTTGTTTCTTTACTGACAGTCAGACTCAAGACTCTCCACACATCAGACACAAACACCAAACACTGAATCTCTTACCTTCGTCAACTCATGTCTGTCTAACAAGCTGGAAGCCAGCTGGATTTGATTTGCTCTGATCAGACATCAGTGGGAGGCAGAACGACAAAGAAGTGGATCCACAAAGTGTTTTCTGAATCAGGTTTTCTGCTGAATGCGACAAGCTAAACCAACATAGGACACATGCTCATGATAAAGCTTCGGGTTAAGAGATAAATGATGCATAACTAGTACAATGCTGATTTTTAAAGGACAGCCAGTGTTGCATAGCCCATTACTGGTGTTCATTTTCCATAAAGACACCATACATTTTACCGCCGCTTGACTTTATACCTTCCTAGAAAGCCATTCATCACAGTATTATGAAAATCGATAGACCAGCACTTTCCAAAGGTTCCCAAATCACACACAACACGTTCTCTCACTTGTTATTTAGACATATAGATGTAGATTGCTGGCTTTTATAACCTGCCTACACTTTTTTCTTGATTTGAGCACCTGGAGAACAGGCCAACCCACGTTATAATGGGAGAAGTTATTTGTTTTAACGAGATATCACTGTTTGTAATCTTAAAGGAGATATTCTGCTCAATTCCAGGTTCCTAATTTTATTCTGGATTACTGTAGAGCACCATTGTGCATCTAGTTTGTGTAATTATCATGTACACCACAAAATGTACAAAGATGTAGCTTCGTCTTGAAGGTGCTTCTGTTACCACAAGTTGAATCGTACTTTTAATGCTTAACAAACACATTAGATTTCTTATATTTTCTCATATATCCCCCCTCTGTCTGAAACACTCTGTTTTGGCTCCTGTCTCTTTAAGGACCCCCCCCCCCCCCAAATACCCAGCCTGCTCTGATTGGTCAGTTCTCACACGGCTGAGCCAGCACCATTAACAACAACAGAGCAGCTGAGCTAAATCAATTCTTACATGTCAAACAAACCACTCAGCAGAAATAATGCAAGTGTGACATGGTGATGTAGCGTGATGTCACAAAGTCACAGAGTTAAAGGCGGGACTACTGACGAGGCGTTCAGGAGCAGCGTTTTTTTGTGGGAGAGAGGAGCTTCTATTGCTTCCGTCAAAATCTTTTACATACACGAGAAACCATAAAATACTGGCGGACACCTTCAACAGATGGTATCTCGAGGTGCAGCCGGGTTGGTTTGGTTTTCTTCACGTTCCCATGAAACTGGAACACCATCTGCTCATCAGGAAGCTCCATAAATCACCTGGTTACTGTCACTGGCCTCTGTCGTACACCAGCTTGCACATGGCCCACAATCTGGAGGTGTTCGCTGGGAGGCTGCCAGCTAGTTAGTATTTACTTTAGCAGCAAGTGAAGCTAACAGTCCAGAGTCAGGCTGAACAAGACAACAGAAGGAAAAACAGAATATATTAATATGAGGTGACAGTGAATGAAGTCATACAGCTGTGTTTTGGTTCAGTAATCTGTGAGCTCTGACATCCAGAAACACTCGCTCTGCATCTGTCCTTCGCTTCATACATCCAGGCCAGCGTCATAAAGATTGAGAAATTATTGGGTGGAAAATTTGTAAACACCTTGAGTTTAAAATGAGTCCTTTCTGTCATTTTTTCATCATTTCTGGGGAGCTATGAACCGTAAAATACCATTAAAATACCTTCAATATAATAACTTTTTTGGGCTTTGCTGTGCCTGATGATTTATGGAACAACAGACGTGATGAAAACACTGGACTTCATTTAAACTTTAATCCTCCCTGCCTGCATCTGCACCTTATAATCAATCACACAGTGAACTGAAACGATTTCCAAGAAAAACTTCTGGTTAGAAGAACGGTCAGCAGTGATGGAGTTAATGGATAATGTTAGACCGGTCTGGTCCTTCAGTTTCTGTGGAGGTCCCATATGTTAACACGAGAAGTTATGTAATTATGTTACGTAAATGCATTTAGCTGACTGACAAAACTGAAGCACCATCAAACTGGAACACACAGTACATCTGTAAAATAACCACAGAAGTGAGCGGGTGTCCGACAGCACGGCCGTGAAGTCACAGATTGTTTCATTTGTATTTAAAATAGAGACATAACAACGTACATGTTGTCAGTTTGATTCTACCTGTGCAGGTAGTTTAAATATATCAAACAGACACAGTCACAAGAACAGGAAGGTGAGACAGGACGTCACCATTCGTCACTCAGAGGAGATTTCAGAGACGTGGACACTGATTGAAAAATTCCCAAACACTAAAAAAGTTGTGTTGAAATTAATAACCTGTCACCCGACTGACAGGAAACCGTCTGACATGACCGACAGCCCCTAAACCTTACCGGAGAATAATCCACAAAACTTTAGAAAGTATAAAAACTGTTCAGTCTCACAGTCTGGAGTCATTTTCATATTAATAAATGTCTAAAAAACTAAAATATTTCTCAGGGTGCACAAAAATATCAGAAGGTGCTTCACTTGGCGCAAAAGCAGGAGGCTTCCCGAGAATAATATTACATATTACTAGTTACCTTCATTTTAAAGTACAATATTGTCTGCATAGAGTACAGTGATGTCGTGAAGTCGCACCACGATGGCTCAATTGTTGAAAAACGTGTGCTAAAGTGCCCTCTTGGGAGCCAAAACGTGTGCTAAAGTGCCCTCCTGGGAGCCAAAACGTGCGCTAAAGTGCCCTCTTGGGAGCCAAAACGTGCGCTAAAGTGCCCTCTTGGGAGCCAAAACGTGTGCTAAAGTGCCCTCCTGGGAGCCAAAACGTGCGCTAAAGTGCCCTCTTGGGAGCCAAAACGTGTGCTAAAGTGCCCTCCTGGGGGCCAAAACGTGTGCTAAAGTGCCCCTTGGGAGCCAAAACGCGTGCTAAAGTGCCCTCCTGGGAGCCAAAACGTGTGCTAAAGTGCCCTCCTGGGAGCCAAAACGCGTGCTAAAGTGCCCTCTTGGGAGCCAAAACGTGTGCTAAAGTGCCCTCCTGGGAGCCAAAACGCGCGCTAAAGTGCCCTCCTGGGAGCCAAAACGCGCGCTAAAGTGCCCTCCTGGGAGCCAAAACGTGTGCTAAAGTGCCCTCTTGGGAGCCAAAACGCGCGCTAAAGTGCCCTCTTGGGAGCCAAAACGAGCGCTAAAGTGCCCTTCTTTTCGCCCCTGCCCTTCAAAAAGTCTGCACACGCCACTGATAGAGTAATATATTACTTATTATAAACTGATATTCTAGATCTTGTGTAAATGGAGGGATGGCCTTGACACAGTGATGAGCAGACAGACAGGATCACAGTCTGATATACAACATTACAGTGATTTTAAACATTAATGCATCAACGACAGAAAGAAAGAAACACGACACAGTGAGCACTCGAAACCTTTCACACTTTATTTACAGTCTATTTTAACTTGAAAGCCTTCAACTTGTTATGGTTTCACACTCTGCTGTCTGAGCTCTTCTTCAGTCACCATCTTGAACTCGACATGTTGACTCTGTGTGTTTTCAGCGTTGCCGTCGCCGCCGTGTTGTGCTGCAGCTTGTAAGAAGTAAATGTTCTGAAGGTTTTCATTGGTCGCTCCGGTCTAAAGGTGAAGCACGCGGCTCTATAAAAAACGGACTGTCAGGTTGAACCCAGTCAAAGGTTCTCTTGTTTACAGAATGTGTAGAAACATGTCAAGTCTTTTCCTGAATGATCCAACGACCGACAAACGGAGAGCCGGAGCCGTTTTCATTCCTGGTGTCCCGCAGGTGACACTCGACTCTGAGCGCAGGATGCTCTGAGCTGTCGAGCTCCGCGGGATCTAATAATGACTCCTGTGACCGCTGAGTTTAACTGTCAGAGGAAATCACACAAACGTCAGAGGCGGCAGCGGAGTATTCATCTGAAACATGAAATGTAATTGAGGTTCCTGCCTCAGACGGATGACTTGTGCTCTTAACACGAGAGAGGTCGAACAGTTTGTCGCTTCTCAAAATGTTTTCCTTTGACTCGTTTTCTTTGAAGCAGAATTATTACAAGTTCAAACTCACGCAGTGCCGATGTCGTGGATTAAAGAGGCGCGCTGATTCAATTTAACGAGATCCGATCAGGATCACAAGAGAATGAATCATTAGCGTGAAGATAACTTCAAACTGTTCTGTTCAAATCTACATGTCCCTGTAAAAAGGGGATTAGAAATTAATTAGTCCTCATAATGATGTAACGTTATGAATTATTGTTGAACAAACGTCCGTCTTCTTACTGTGCATAGTAAGTGTTTTTAGCCTTCTGATGAATATTATTTTATTTCTCTTTCAGTTCTGATCACACAGACATGACACACATATATTTAGATTCAGTGTGACAAAGATATTATTACTACTTCATGCTCTATAAAGCATGCAGTCTGATAACTTGTAATTCAAGCTGTTAGATGAATTTAGTGGAGGAGAAAATTCAGTATTTACCTCTGAGATGTTGTGGAGTAGAAGTGTAAAGTAGAATAAATTGGAAATACTCAAGTGAAGTACTTAAATGTACCACTGATCTACTGACCTATCTGCTAAAAAGCACCCAGAGTTCATAGTTTCCTCTGTCCTGTCGAGTTTATCACTACAGATTTTAGTTTTGCTGCCTTAATGCACCACGTTGTTTGTTACGGTGAGCATGAAAGAGTCGTGAAGCTGCCTGTGTGGGCGCATCTCACCGTCTGAATAATGCACCTTTTAAATAGCAGGAAAGATTCTGCACTGTTGACTTCAGACCAGGTTTCTGTTGGTGTTTCTGCCACTTAAAGAGAAACTCTCGCCAGAATGCAACCTAACATTTAACCTTCGTGTAAAAGCATAATTACGACGAAAGAGGCACTTTTAAGATTTACTGTATTTTTATTTTCAGGTCAAACTCATTTTCAATGGGAGTGCTACGGGCACTTTTACGACAGCATCAAAATCTCTATGTTTAAAACAGTAAGAAGTCTCGACACAACATGAAACTTTGCTCGTAGTATCACCAGGGTCTCTACACATGAACACGAGCATTGAGAACATTGTTTGTGTACACAGAGTTTACTAAAAAGAAGGTTTTTGAACAACTCACGTTAGCAGTAGCTTGTTCCGCTCGCCGCCGTCCTGCCAGTGGAGAAGTGTCGATCTCAGAATGTGACGTAACCTGGAGGACAGTTAAGGTGGAACGCTCCTAAAGCTTAGTTCCATATATCCACGCGAGATCTCACGTGACTTTTCCAGCTTTAATTTTAGTATTGTTTCTTATATGAGGCTCCTTTTTCAACTTCAAGGTCAATATTGTTTTTCACTACGACAAAACAACAAATTACCCGTGTATTTATATGGAACTAAGCTTAAGGAGCGTTCCACCTTAGTTTGGTTCGGATTCTTGGTGGCGACGAGGAACGTGAGACGGAGGATTCGTGGCCAAGACCCAACAACTGACCAGACGCTCGAACCAACGAACTACGAGACGAAATCTGCTGAGAGCTGCAACAAGCTCTGTACTTTGGTGTGAGATGGAGGATTAGTGGCCAAAACCCAACAAACAACATCCACATGAACTGCACTGTTTGTAGTGACAGTAGATGAATCTGCTCTCTGTCTAAGAATGATCAGTTCAGACGTATAACAAACTGCAAATGCAGCAGAGAAAAGTTTGAAAAAGTGTTTTAGTCAGACAGAATTTCGAAACACTTTAAACTGCCAGAGAGAGAAGACATCTCACCCGGCAGAACTTTTTATTTATTCATTTATTTATCTAACCTTTATTTCACCAGAAATGTTCCCGTCAAGCGTCAAAATGTTTTTTTTTTTACAAGAGGTCCCGGCACAGACAGCACACGAAGTTTCACATCGAGCACCAAGCAGCAGACTTTAAACCATCAACATGATAAATAAAGAGCTTCATCAGCATCCTCACATGTTCACTAATTATTCTCACACATTAAATCCTGTGAGGCTGTTGCAAATGTTCCCAAATAATTATTCTGGATCTGTAAAAAAAAGTTCTAGCTGAAGTAAAACGGTCACAGTCGGATCGACCTCTAACGAAACCCTCAAACATCCTTATCTCAGTAATGAGGGTGAGGTGCAGAGCATGCTGAGGCGTCTGCGCGTCTGTCAGTCTGAATCTGCAGCAGATTCCCGTCCAGCCGGCTCCTGTTTATCTCTGGTTGTGTGTTTTTCGGAGGCTGGAGAGGAAATTCAAGAACAAGGACGTGCAAATATCAAATCCCAAGAGACAGAAAGAGAGAACAAGGAGCTGGAGAACACACAAGGAGAAGGTTTTTACTCGTTTCCTGCAAAAATTGAAAATCTGCATGTTTGTGTGCTGTGAGGAGGTTCATGTTCGACCCAGGCACCAGAAGAAATGTTGGCCATGTACGTCTCTGCAAACCATGAGTTAACTTTACGTTGAGCCGGCAGATCAGGAGGAGAGAGCCGGGTGCAGATCCAGACCTCCTGGAGGAATTTGCATCAGATTCTGGTTTACTGACGGGAGGAGAGCTCAGAGATCACCTTTTAACTTTCGGTATTAAAAAGTGCACTGACTGCAGCAGAGACTGTCGAGTGTTTCTGTTCTGTACCGTCGACGGCTGACTGGAGCTGGAGGGGAAATGTGCTTTACTTCACGAGCGTAACGTTACAGAGAGGAGAGGGGAAGAAGAAGAAGAAGAGAGCAGCTTTACCATAGTTTCAGACAAAGAGTCTGGAGGATTGCAGGAGACGAGCAGAGAAGACAGAAGGTCAGAAACAGATTTTCCCATAAAATAAGAGGCGATGAAGCAGCCGTGCCGCAGTCGGAGCCGCGACAGGACTCAGAGGACTCGGGGGGTTTTGGTTGCAGACAGATTTCAACCGACTGCCTCGAGCCGTCCCTGCAGCCCTGATGGTTTTCTGTGCAGCCTCTCCAGGTCCCGGCTGCATATCATGACTACTGATGTGTGTGTGTGTGGTTGCCAAACTTCTGCTGGTACAGAACCGCCGCAGATGAACGGTGGCAGGAGGGTTTTGTTGAAAGTTGTGTAGACAGACGCTTACGAGTGTCTCTGCAGCTGCAAACATCTCTGAAACGGTCCGTCATGCAAGTGCAACATACGAAGAGCAGGTTGTTTAACACAGACAGACGAACAGAAACTAAGTAATCACACAGCTGCGTGTCGTTAACGTGACTGTGCGTGAGGATCTCAGGAAGCAGTGAGACATCGCGTCCTTTACCTCTGCAGCTGCGCTCCTTCTGCAGCCCGGTTCTGTACAACAAAGCGTTTGTTGAATGTTTCTCGGGACTTGTTGTACTTCTCTCTCTCCCTGCTCTCAAATATTTGCTTCTTCTCCGTCTATTGTGCATAAATCACAAAAACGTTCCATCTGCATATGCAACAGCAATTAATATTCCCCGTGGCCTCTGCTGCTCTGTCTGCTGAAGTTCACATCGTTCTCTCTCCGGCAAACATTTTCCCTCGTCTGCTGTTTGTTTCCACCAGAGACGCTGGAGGACGGAGGGCGAGCTGGTCTTTGTGAAGCAGACTGACTGCTGGGAGTTCTTGTTCTCGCTGCCTTTGTTCTGTGGAGCACCACAGCTCCTTTCTTCCACACTTTGGTCTATTTGTATGCACTCAAAGCTGCAGACTTTGTGTTTCTGCGAGCTCCGACCACTTCTGCACTCGAGAGAGAAAACAAACATCCAGTAACGAGACTTGAAGAGGAGAAGAAGAGCTAAATGTTGATTACAGATCGAGTGTTCATGAATACATTCTGATTTAATTGTTGTCACTGCTGTGTGAAACAAAGACGGAGCTTCTGGGTCCAAACAGTGAAGCCAACACAGAAGTGCCTTTCAGAATGCACTCTCTCTAAAGGCTCTACTGGTTTCAAACACAAGTCTGACTGCATGTAAGCTTATGAGGAACCGACTGTACTTCTCAGTTAGCAGTTTCCTGATGTGTTCACGGTCTCAGTCTCTAGTTTAACCCTCTGAGGTCGATTGACGCGCCGGCAGCGAGACAGAGCCTCTGTGAGTCTCAGTTCTGACTTTGTGTTAGAGCAACCTTCAAACTATTTACCAGTTTTGAAATCGTGTTGATAGGCAAAGTAAAACCGGATTTACGATATCTTATGTACGCCATGCTTTTTCGCTAACGTTGCCGTCACGTTTTCTGCGCGTTTGTTGCAGGAAGAGACGGTAAAGAGATCGGGCTTTCCTCACGCACGTGGCCGCAAGCAGGAAGTGCAAGCAAGAAAACACGTTCCTATTGGTGGAAAAAGGCACCACACCAGCCAATCACAAAATTACATGGCAAACCACGTGATTTGGTTGCTGAGGGCGGGGGGGGGGGGGGGGGGGGGGGAGATTTGGAAGGGACGGGGCGGAAAAGTGAAAGCAGCAGTGCTGGTCACAGAGGCCAGAGAGGACAGAGATCGCGAGTTTTGAGAGTTGAGAGATTTGTGACATTTAGCGTGTATAGTTAGTGTGTTATGTAGTGCGTTTAGTGCTTAGTGGAGTTGGTTTTTTGTTTAATGAGTCAAAACAATGAGGAGACTGCTGAATGTGGAGCAGACAGTGCAGCTTTTCATTGAGCTGGAGGAGCTCAGGCAGACCTGAGCCTGAGGCGTTGCCTGCATTTAAATGTAAATGGTTACATATAACTTTGTAAATTTCAAAAACTTATGCACAGATTTAGCAAACACAATTTATATTTGCATTATAAGTAATACAAATGGTTTGTTGAGCATATTTGTGGTTTTCACAGTAAAAAAACTCAGATTTTATGTTTTTTTTGTGATTTTAGGTCCATTGTGTTAATACAGTATAGGCAAGGTAAATAGTTGTTAAGGTGAAATATAATGGTAAAATCAAAAATAGTCAAAAACGGCCAATTATACCCCTGACCTCAGAGGGTTAAAGTCTTCTTCAACATAGCGTGATGTTTAATGTGTACATTACTGACCTGTTAACAGTAACATAGACAGTAAAGCTTCTTTGTGATCGACAAGTCGCTTCCACAGCCTGTTTTCAGGTTCTCAGTCACATCAGGATTTCCTCCCCAGCTCCGTCCTTCTGTCAACATACAGTCACGTCTGTCTCGACTTCAGTGAACATAAGGCTTCAAAAGTCCGTAAAAATAGGTGAAGCTTTACTTTGTGACTCCAAAACAAACATTGCAGTGAGGTGGAGGTGGACCGGACCATCCTCGACTTCAGTAACACAACATATGTGACGTAATTTCAATAAATTACTAAATTAAAATAATTTGCTGTTGACGTTCACCTTCACACTGGACAGGTATATCGGCTACTCCTCCTGACTTCCTCCTTTGCTACCATAATAATGACTACGGCCACTAGAGGTCGCTGTGTAACAAGAAGCGTAAATAAAGATTTAAATCAGCTGCTTTCACAGTCGAACTATCGGGTTGTTTTCCTGATGAGGACGGGCTGGTGTCTGAGCAAGATATAAGACATGACCTTAGCTTTTAAAAGAACAGGTTGAGAGAGAGACTAAAATAAAAAACCGGACAAAAGCAAAATATAAAATACACTATAGAATAAAGTAAGTACAGAACACCTGAGGAGGGAGTTTAGCTGAAGTGTGGAGGATGAACCTCTTCAGATTTATGTAAAGACGTGACATTTTCTCTGAACTCTCTTTTTCTTCCATTAGTTTTACCAGTGAAGGATCGACAACGATCAATTTTATGTTCTGGTGTTTAATGAGAACTGAAGCCTCGTCGTGAGTCAGTCAGTGTTTTTATTGATTCTTGTTCAGTTAATTTTTCATCGTTGAAACAAGAAGTCGGGGCTCAGTTCACTCGGTAATCACGGCACATTGCACATTAATCTTGAAGATTGATATTTGATGTGAGAAGTGCTGCATTCAACAGAACCACCAGTGCATGTGTAAATCTGCTGCCTTTATGTCTGTCTCACTGCTCAATATGTTATATGAGCAGAGAATTAACATATTCTCGTTCTGGCGTGCAGCAGCTCGTTGACGCCCACACAGTCGGTGGCAGGCGGTGCTGAAATGTGCCTTGTCCAGGACCTCATGTCGTCGTTCCACCTGGCAGCAGAGGAACCATTGTGTTCCCTCAAACCCGTGAGCCAGATTTTTAAAACACCCTCTTGAATGCTTTTTTCCAGCTGGAGCTCAACAATGACAGTTTCAAGGTCAGGAAGCATCACAGGGAGGCTTCGCTTTCTGTCTCTCTGTGTAAAGCGGATCTTTACACTCGCGGTGCTCTGAGCTGAAAACGTTTTGATTTCAGGCTCACAGGCGTGAAGGCGGGTAACGAGTCTGAACATCTTTTCAACACGATGAAAACCACCTACAGTCTCCCTGTCAGAGCTATTCTATGTTGATCTGGCTGTAAAAAAATGTCTCTCTGTAGCCCTTTTTAGATAGAAAAGGCGGCACATTTGCTCCAAGGTAAGGGCGGCAGTGTGCCGGCCTGTCTTTCTAAAACGGAGGCGTAATATTCCTCCTTTTCCAAAAGCGTAAGGGCGTAAACATGTGACGTGACGTGAAACTTGTGATGTGACGTGAAGCTCGAAGTTGGGCTGTGAACGGTGACAACAAATTTGTCTTCAAAATAAGAGCTTTACATTGCGCCCCATTGGAGTTTAGAACTGGGTTCTTAGCGGGGGGCTTTTAATTGAAAGTAGCGACCGGTCTTAGCTTGCCGACACAATAACAAGCTAACACAACCAAGACAGCTACAGAGACCGAGGAGACGCTAGCATCTCCTGGATCTCAGCGGCTGTCCAGTTGCTCATCTTAATGTCTGGATGAAGTGATGGACTGACTGCTGTGATCAGCTGTTTCCTGGTTTTAAAACTCCCCGGCTGTGGGTCGCACAACAGTGCAGGTCATCGACACCTCCGCCCACCTCACGCAGAGGCCGGCACATTGACGCCTCGTTTTTAGATAGCAGGCGAGGCGGAAATAAGTGTTCCCTCCGAGGCGGAAAATCAGCAGACCAAAACAGACCCCCTGTCTAAACCCGCGGACCGAGCTGCCAAAAGGACGGGCAAATTGGCGGCTTGCTGCCCTGTCTAACAACGGCTAGTTACAGGCCGCTGGGATCAAAGTTAAAGGACACACAAAACTATGATTGATTAGGTTTGAAAATTTATTTAATAACATTTTACTTACGTGAGATTTCAGAAGGCAACAAGAACAAGAGTCAGAGGTGAACGGTCCATTTCTTTTTGGTATGAAAACCAGAAACCAAGTTTGACTTTCCTGCAGTGATCCGTTAAATAGCCAACCAGAGAATTCACACTGTTACTTCAGACCATGCATCACCAAATGGACTGCGGTCCGGACCAAAGGAAAGCAGGTTGGCTTCCATCTAGATACGACACCTTTCTGATAAATCACTGAGAAAATGCAACGAGTCTCATGGAACATTGTGTTTAGACGCAGCTAATCCAGTTCATACAGCGACCGTTTACTGATAGCTTCATTCAAACGAGCCAATCCAGCAGACGGTACTAAACCACTGTGTCTCATATGTAGGGATGGGAATCTTCTTCAGAACTGGTGCCCAGTGAGTTGATTCCTCGGAATTGTTAGCATGCCCGCTAAACAATTCCGCTTATCGGTTCCGCTCGTTGAAAATGCGTCATGACGTCACACACGCGCTGCGTTGTTTTGGTTCAGATCGCAGCAAACATGGCGTCGAGGCAGAAGCGCTCTAAAGTTTGGTTGTATTTCACACGAAAAGACGACAATACGGTCACTTGCAACACTTGTAAAGTTTCCATTTCATCAAAGGGGGGAACTACCTCCAGTATGCAGAAACATTTGGCCACACAGCAGTTAATTCGCAGGACTGTCGCGTGTTGATACGCTACTACTTAGCGACGCAAGTGAGACAAGCAGCAGCAGAGCTAACGGGACGCCAGCTGTTATTAATGCTGAAGGTAACTTTAAACTCTCCAGGCAGACCGGGCTCTGTCTAGTAGTTAATGTGAGCGCCATTTCATTGTGTCAACTTTTACTACACGAATAATCTCCATCGTCATTGTCCGTCAAATTCAGATGATGTTGACAGCCGGAGTCTGGCCGGCTCAGAGGCTGCAGCAGCTCTCGTGCACCTCTAGCTGCTCCGTTCACAGAGGCAGGGTTCCTCAGGTAAGGCACTCTTGATCATCTGTCAAGGCACACAATCTGGACCCGACCCGAACCTCGGGCTTGTTTGTGTTTGTGTCGCTGCGTGGGGTACATGTGAGTTTTCCTCATGCTGAAAACGTGACTTGTGGCATTCGTCACATCACTCCCCGAGACGAAAGAAGAAGGTGAAAATACATATTTTTACTAAGGAAAATGACAAAAATAACAGTAACACACAGTGACTTGATTAAGTAACTTCAATCTGATCACTGTTCAGATTAGTAACGCGGTACCGGCATCACTGATTGTGTTGCTTAAGTGCAACATGGAGCTTGAAGATGTAAAGAAAAAAATAAAAACTGGAGAATTAACTTTGAGCAAGTTTGGAGGAAAGTCGGAGGTATGGAACCATTTTAAACAAGTCGTGGGCGTGACATCAACTCATAATTACAGTTAATGTGTCGGGCCGGCCGGGATCGGGTCGGGCTTGATCTTTTGGGCCAGATCTAAGCTCTACACTAGCATGCCATGGCATACTGGTTGAGAAACACTGCCCTAAGCTATGAGTCCCTGCACGTTACTTTGAGAAGTAGCTTACCTACTTTCAGGCTTGTTCTGAGGTTGCTACACATGATTTGTGTATTCTCTGTGCTGCGTCTTCTGATCAGATATTAAAGGGAGTTCATACAAACACAAAACAAATTCGTACTGATTCCCTCTCCCAATGAGAATCGATGAGGAATCGGATCGATAAGCAATATCGATAATGGAATCGGAATCGTTAAATTCTTATCAATTCCCATCCCTACTCATATGTTGTGAAACTATGGCGTTGAACAAGAGCAGGAATGTTCAGCGGCACAACGAGACCAAACACAGCGAAGTCTGAGCTGAGAGCTGAGAGGTGTTGATTTTATTTGATAGACATAGACGAAGGCTACTGGATCCAATTTAGGCGTAATGAGGTTCGGACCTTCGCTCGGAGGAAATTTAAGTAACTGGATCGCTTTGAATTTTAATCGAAGATCCCTGCTGATAAAAGTGAAGGCTCTCGCCAGATAACACCGAAAGAAACTGGGTCAATTATTCAGAGGCTGCAAGAGTTCACACAGTTTTTACTCAAGAAGAAGAACAGATACTTAAAAAAAGTCTGTCTGAAGGACATTTGTGCTCAAAGCTAACTGAAGCTCACGTCGTATTAATAGAACTCAAAGACTATTAAAGTTAAAGGTAGAATCAGTAGGATTTGTCCCAGCTGTTCCTGAATGCACCACAAAGACAGTTGACACTGAGTCTCATGCCCCACCTGTTTTAGGACTTCACATAAAGGGCGTCATCACACCTGCACACAGGTGATCTGAATCCACTGCGACTTGAGGTACAGATATGCATGTTTTGGTCACAAATACTCGAGAACAGGTGATCAGTGTCCGGTGTGACCAAGAACACAAACTGTCCCTTTAAAATGTCCCATTTTAGCCCACAACAGAAACAGGAAATGATGCTGAACTGTCAGTAGGAACAAAAGGACGTCTGGTTGTTTTACATGCATATGTTCTACAACGTCACGCCTGTATTGCAATGAATTGTGGGAAGTCTGGTGTAGTCCCTCAAGACTCATAGATTTCCCATGAAAACGCCTGGAACATCTGCAATTACAGAGAAGTCCGGAAAACTTGTATGCAGCCTCAGGGTTCCTTGATTACAAACAGGAAGTGCTGTCACAACTTTTCCATAATCTGAAATGTTGCGTTTTGACCCTCTGGGCCACCGTACTGATGTATAAACTTGACAGAAGAAAATATCTGAATGTTTCTTCGACTCGTTCGTCTGAAACTGAATCTGAACAACGCTGCAGCGAAGATCAACAGCAGGTCCGATCAGACGACTTTCCACCAGTTTAAACTTTAATTCATGGAGTTGTAGAGACGTCTGAATGTGTCGGTGTCGACTGAGACGCCTTCGTTCAGTTCGTCCTGCTGTGACTCTGTTTGCCGCCTGCAGACCTGCAGATCGACGTACAGCAGCAGCCGGTCGTCACCCACATTGTTTCCTTTTCTTTTCTTTTTACAGCACAACATCCACGACTGACTTTACAGGTTCCTTGGATTGTTTTGTTGCAAATAACTGACTTTATTATTTAGACTAATTTGTGACAAAGGATTTCAATAACTCTCTGACCTCTAAACCGTCAGGCACTAAATCTCAAGCAGTGCTCGTTTGTACTCGTTCTGTGTTAAAAGTTTATCTGAAGTGAAAATAAAGCCTCACATGAGCGCAGAAGAACTGTTCTAAGTCATGGTCAGGAGGAATACGCAAGAATTGTGACCCAGAGGAGACCAGGAGAGGAAATTGCGAGAGTTGGCGTCATTATTTTAATTTGTTTTACTCTGATCGTTCTTTATCTTATTAACTTGTGGTGATTAAAAATCATGATTAAACGAGGAGGGGGCGTTCAGAGGAGCCCATTTGCAGATCAACCAAGAAAATCCTCTCTTTTAAATAACGTAACATCTGCGATTACGTTAATGAGACATCAGGACAATTTGCAGATGAGACTTGGTTATTTCAGCCGTTTCCAGCCGTGTTTGAGGCAAGAAGAAGCAGGTGAGTCAAAGAAACACGAGCTGGAAAGGTGGATTTAAAAACAGAATTCATCACAGCGCCGCAACAAGGTCGCTGCACTTCCAAGGATCTTTGAAATTCTTCCATCCTTTCCTGTGCAGAATCTGTAACGGCCGGCCGTGTACAAAGATTCATTGCACGCTGGTGACGGCTTTTGTGTTTCCATAACAACTTTAAATGAAGAACAGGGTTTCAAATCTACCGAATAGCCGACGATAAGAAATGTTAACAAAACCAGGGACGCCGATTCACAGTCAGACTGACGTCTGTAGTATGAAAACACGAATCGGAGATGCTAATAAATGCATTCATCTCCTCACCGGCTGAATTAAATCCTCATCGCGCCGCCTACAGACCGTCCAAACTGCTGCTGCCAGGCTCCAGAACACGATCAGCGCTTCCTGTGATATAGAGCTCTTCATGGCTCCACATGACTTTAGTGACCTCCTACACTTCAGCCGAACCTTTTAGGTCCTCCGTCCCTCGAACACATCTCAAGAATCGGGGTGATCGCTCCTTTCAGTCAGCAGCCACCAAGCTTTGGGTAGAATATTATGATTATGTCTTATGAACACTTCTACTTAATTTTATCTTGTATTTTTTTTCTATTTGTTGTTTTTTATTTGCTTTGTGTGTCTGTGAAGGTGCTATTCACTCGCTCGCTTACAAGACGAAAAAATGCATTTTAAATATCCTGAGTTGTTGTGTTGTGTTGTGTTGTGTTAGCGATACAAACCAGCTGAGAGAAACATGTTTTCCTGAACAGACAACAGCGGGTCAGAGGACGATGTTGTGGAAGCACAGTTCTGCCACTTAAAGGGATATTCCGGTGTAAATTTAATCCATGGTCTAACACACCGTGAAACTGTGTTAGACTCCCTCTGGAGAGATCAAGTTAGCAGACCGCTAGCTTACGGAGTTTTAGCATCCTCAGAAACGACCGCACGACAACAATACACTGCAGTAAATGGATCCAAATATAAACCGCCACCAAAAAGCCACAAATAATGCTCAGAACAGCACCAAACTTCAGCAACAGTACAAATAGGGTCTCAGCACATATTTCGAGGCATCAAACATTTGATATCGTTGCCGTATTTGTCGGAAAAGATAAACCAAACTCACCACCCGAGAAGCCTTCCTTGTTGTGGTGAAGCCCTGTGAGTCGATAACCGAGTGCAGTAGAGTTCCGCAGTAATGATCATCATTGAGCTGCAGGACTCTACTGCACTCGGTAATCGACTCGGTTTTATATTTGGATCCATTTACTGCAGTGTATTGTTGTTGTGGGGTCGTTTCTGAGGTTGATAAAACTCCGTAAATTAGCGGTCTGCTAACTTGATCTCTCGAGAGGGAGTCTAACACAGTTTCACGGTGATTTATGGATTAAACTTACACCGGAATATCCCTTTAAAGGAGAAAAGTTGATGAAAGTTTAACCAAAATCTGAAATTAGTCATAAAAAAAAGTCATAATTAATAGATCGATGTTGACTTACAATTGAAATATTCTTTCTTTTCATTAACCGGTGGAAATCTCTCTCCTTCTTTCTCCCTCGATTATTATTTATCTGTTTTTGTCTCTAGCTCTGACGAGAGTTTCGAGCTCTCGTGACGTAAATAAAGGAAATTCCCCATCGACTCGACGTCTCATTTAAGGACGTGGCTCCTGAACGAGACGCAGCTACGATGTTTTCTGAATGTTTAAATACAAAAGTGAACATAAAGAAATGAAAAGTTTCAGCGTATCTGTCTCTCATTCATTCTGCCGTTAGCATGCGGTCTGTAGCATCCTCGCTAGCTGCTCTTCAGTTTGTTACTCACACAGATGATTCACTCTGAAGCTGCTGTTAGAGGAAATACTCTACGTGGGCTCTCATTCGGTGTTTCTGGCCTCTTTTGTTTCCAACACAATTATCCTCATTATTAATTCGATCGAGGTGCTTAATTACACAACATTAAAGTTGCTGTGAAACTCCGCGTTGCATGGCAACAGCAATGATGTAACAGCACTCGTAGCCTTGGACTCGTCGCTCCTCCTGCCACCGCCGACACTCGTATGTGTGGTTTGTGTTTTTTAAGATAAAAGCATCTCTCCTGATTGTCTTCCTCAGTCATGTCAGATTGTTTTCTTGTACAATCTGCATAAGTCGGTAACGATTGATGCGTCTGGTCCTGCGTTCAGCGCTCAGTCCAGTCAGGTTGGACTGTTTGCTAGAGACAATAAAGCTGTTGAATGACTCAGCCCACAGAGGACGGTCCTGTCGTTCCACGCTGGGCTTCGGAGGATAATCATCTATTGTTGTTTGAGCCCGAGGTTGATGATATTCATTCAGAGGCTCGGCTGTCGTTCCCTCTCTCCTCTCTCCTCTCCCTCTGCCTTTCTTTCTCTTTTGTCCTCTCTCCCTGTACAGCAGCTCGGCCCATCTGCTAGCTGCACATGAATTTTTAATGTCTTTGCGCCTGAGCTGTGCCGTGTCAACAGAACATCGCTGCAGTGTGAAAAACTGGAAAAACTTCCATTCAGCTTCCTGTTCTTCACATCTGTCTTAAACTTTTAAGTGCTGCTGGTGTTTAATTACTCTGAGGCGCAGGGATTCATTGTGAAATCAGTGTATATTTTGCAGAAAGCAGTCGGTTTTTCTCAGATTGTTATTAATCAGCTCTCGTGTGGATGTGTGCAGAGCGAGCCCGTTTGCTCGTCTCGTGCAGAGACATCTCGGAGCTCCGCGGGGACGATAGTTCGCAGCCCTGCGGCCATTTTCCTCTAATTAAAGGGATATTCCAGTGTAAATTTAATCCATGGTCTAACTCACCGTGAAACTGTGTTAGACTCCCTCTCGAGAGATCAAGTTAGCAGACCGCTAATTTACGGAGATTTATCAACCTCAGAAACGACCGCACGACAACAATACACTGCAGTAAATGGATCCAAATATAAACCGCCACCAAAAAGCCACAAATAATGCTCAGAACAGCACCAAACTTCAGCAACAGTACAAATAGGGTCTCAGCACATAGTCCGGGGCATCTAACCTCCGCTAGCTTAGCTGGATTTCTACTGAAAAGCTGACTAAATTTACCACTCTTCTGCAGCAGCTTCCTGTTGACGGGAAGTCCCGACGAGTCGATTACCGAGTGCAGTAGAGTTCCGCGGCTCATGGATGAAAATGTATGATTATGACTCCGTGGAAAAGCAATCAAAGTTCATATGTGTCTTACCTGCCAGTTTATAACAGTTATTATCGAGAGCGGACAGGGAAAAGAACGGAATTGAGCATTTCTAACCGCACTCGGTAATCGTCGCGTCGGGACTTCCCCGACCCGGAAGCTGATGGAGGAGAGTTGAAATCTGTTTTTAGCTTCACAATAGAAATCCAGCTAAGCTAGCGGAGGTTAGATGCCCCGGACTATGTGCTGAGACCCTATTTGTACTGTTGCTGAAGTTTGGTGCTGTTCTGAGCATCATTTGTGGCTTTTTGGTGGAGGTTTATATTTGGATCCATTTACTGCAGTGTATTGTTGTCGTGCGGTCGTTTCTGAGGTTGATAAAACTCCGTAAATTAGCGGTCTGCTAACTTGATCTCTCGAGAGGGAGTCTAACACAGTTTCACGGTGATTTATACCATGGATTAAATTTACACCGGAATATCCCTTTAACATTCAAGTTCAGAACAAACCTGAGCTGTGAAGTCGGACTGTGATTGCATCAAGCAGGCGGAGATGGAAACACCTGCTGTCCCGGCGTCATCGGCACCTTCCTCTGGCTTATTTGGAATAGAAAGTGATTATTTAATAAATCAGCGGTGAATAATAAATCAATACTCCGGCTGTATGACAAGCCCTTTAATGTCGGTTTGACAGCACAGTGGAAAACAGGAGTAAAACTGTGTGCACACACACTTGTGTTTGCCTCTGTGTGTGTGTGTGCGTGTGTGTGTGTGAGCAGAGTGCACGAACACACAAACACACACTCATACATTCACATCTTATGTTCGTTTGTGAGTTTCAAATAAAATCTTCTTGAAGGCCCTCCTGAAGTCTCGGTTGAAGACGGTGTATATGATGGGGTTCAGGCAGCTGTTGCAGTATCCGATCCAGAAGAAGAGGTTGAAGAGAGAGTCGGGGATCGTGCAGTTCTCTCTGCAGACGGCGTGCAGACTGTAAGTGAAGAAGAACGGGAACCAGCAGAGGACAAAAACCCCCATGACCACGGCCAGGACGAACGTGAAGCGCTTCTCCCTCATTTGCGCCACTTTGTTTTTGGACAGAGACATCTGCCTGCTGCGGAGCGGCACCGGAGACGGTAGGAGTAGGTGGTGGGAGCACTGGTCGGACGACGCCCAGGATATGGAGGCGCAGGAAGGAGGAGGAGGCTTCAACCTGTTCCCCTCCTCGTCCTTGCCCTCCTCTGTTTTCACACCTCCAACAGCTCTCCTGGAGAAGCGAAGAGCCGCGGAGAACGAGGAGGACGTTTTTACTTCCGGTTCGCAGCTCTTCTCCTCCAGGTCGATATCGTCCAGGTCTCCCCTCCTGATGCCGCTGCTGTTGCTGTCCACGTTGGAGGAGCCGTGTCGGATCGCGGGCCGCGGGCTGTCCAGCTCGTACTGGGATTCGCAGCAGCCGGCTCCCTTTCTTTGGCAAGTCCCGGTGGCCCCCACAAAGCAGGTCTCAGACTGCGACGGCTGACGCTCCATCACGTTCTTCGCCACGAACACAGTTGAGGCTCGCTGCTTGGCAACACGGTAGATCTTACAGTAAACGAGGATCATGATGACTCCCGGGGCGAAGAAGGACACGAGGCAGGAGGACAGGATGTACCACGTCTGGTTATTGATAAGACACTCCTGCCTCCGGGTGTCGCTCTCCTCCTCCGTCCCCAGATCCTCCTCCTTCTGCTTCATGAGGAGCGGCGGTGAGGAGATGACGATAGAAATGAGCCACACGATGCTGATCATCACTTTAATCCGCTTCGGCGTCCGTTTGCGGTTGTAGCTGACGGCTTTGGTGACGGACCAGTAGCGGTCGAGGCTGATGGCGCAGAGGTGGACGATGGAGGAAGTGCAAAAGAGGACGTCCAGAGCCAGGTAGAAGGAGCACCAGGTGGAACCAAAGTACCAGTAGCCCATGACCTGGAGAGAGGAAACCAATTAAGATATGTTAATGATTCATTACGCACCAGTAATGACCTGCGGAGGGACAGAAAAGGTGTTATGTTCTCCGGTCAGCGAGGCTTCGAGCCAGGAGCCTAAAGGACTATTTCAACTTAAAATAGAAACTCCTTCAATACCTCGTTACGGCCGAGTTGGCTGAAAATACATTTAGTTTGCTGCAGAACTTCTCAGTGAGTTCGCCCCCTGTGGTTTCACATCAACGCTCTCGTAAATGATCTGAGCCGACAACCTTTTCACGGCTGCAAGACACTAAAATATCCATCATGTTCCTCCGCAGTGAGCTCTGAGGCAACGTGTCCGAGAGAGTCCAACATTTTCCTCTTCATCACCTGATTTTCCTCACTGGCAGGTGATGAAGGTGTAAATATTGGACTCTGAGCTGCAGAGCGGTTGCTTGGCTACGAAACAACGGATATTCTGCTGCAGTGGTTTTTCTGGCGAGCTTCGGTCTCAGTTTATATGAAACGAGGAGCAGCTGAAGATCTGAGGAAGGCTGAGAGGAACAACTGGAGTCTTTTGTTCCCTTAAGGGCTCGTTTAGGAAACACTTCCGTGTGTAGACTCACATGTTTTGGATCGTTTTGGCCGATCGTCCACATGGATCCTGTAAACACACTTTTTTGAAACCTGGTCTCAAAGTGGAAAAATTAGAAAACGCCACTCTTACGTTCTCATGTGGACGGTGAATTGGCATACTTTGCATATCGATGACGCCGTCGCCCCACCCTCGACCTCTAGCCTTCGACCTCTTAACCCAACAACACAACAACAACAACAACAACAATGGCGGACTACATGCTTGTGTTGGTGCTGCAGAAGATATTAAGCCTATCAGAGTTACTCGGGCAAAATATTATGCTGCTCTGCCACGACGCTGAGCAGAAAACGGATTATGGACAATCACATACGCCGCATTATTTGTGTTCAGTTTCTTCTTCTACTGTCTGTTTGTATACGGAGCATAGGCTTTATGTACATGCTCCTTCTCTTCTTCTGCGTTTTTTGTGAATCTCCAGGGCCACCTATATGCCTGGAGTATGAACTACAACGTGTCGGGTCGTTAACAATGGATCCGTTTAGACACAAATATTCTTGAAACAATGCCGAGGAAGACGGGGAAATAAAGATTGTTTTAGTACGTGTGGACGTGGCCTTAAGCTCAACATTAGATACAAATACAGATACAGATGTCTGTCCTCTGCTGTCATTTTGCTTGTGTTCTGCACTTTTTCTAAAATCTTACAGATGCAGACCAACGGAGCAGTTCCTCCAGTGGCCACAAGGGGCAGTGTACAACCGCAGGAAAACAGGAAGAAACTTTAAAAATGGCTGAACTTTTCAAAGAGAGGTTATTTTCAGAGACAAACAGTAAACTACAGAACAGCTGGGAGGAGACTGGAGGGTGGCGAAGGAAAAAGTGGAGATCTGAGCGAGACTGATTGGACTCTGAGCAGCGCCCTCTAGTGGTTCTACTTTTTAACATCTATGCCAACATGTAAGATGCACAGAAGTATGTGAGCCATGATGGTTATATCATTTAAAACGAATGTATCTATTTTCGTACTTGGAGAGAGTAGAAGTGAGCCTTTAGAAGTCCAAGAACAGAGCTTTTAGTTAAAGTTTTTACTGTTTAATGTCTGTTAAGTCACACTAAATTGCATTTGCATGTTTCCAAACTGGGTTTCAGTGGCGCCAGTTCCTGCCGTGTTGTGGTTGGTGAACACAGCAGTGTCACTCTTCAACTCACGTATCTTTAAAGAGGCGTACTGTTGGTAACATTCTCTCGTAGCATCGCGAATAAACAAGTTACTGAAATTTAAATTCTATACAGACTTCACAGGAAACTTCACAAACAAGTCCAAAGAAATCACACAGGAGACGCTGTCTGGATCTGTAGGAGGTGACACCGGGTATCTGTGACCCAGAGTCCATTTTTCAGTGGTGCTGTTTAATCAGCATCTTGATCCGCCACACCTGTCAGGTGGATGGATCATCTTGGCGAAGGAGAAAGAAGAGCTCGCTAATACAGATTGCGACTCTGGAGAAATCAGTCTTGAGTTTGTAAAAGCAGCGTTCATCTTTTCCTTCAACTCAAAATGTTTTTGTTGAGTGAACTGCAGACGCTGTTTCTGTCTCGGCAACCTGTTGGACATTTCTTGTTCCTCACTGGCTGATGGAAATATATGCAGATACAAATGAATTTATGATAATCTAATATCGGCTGATATATTGAGCCTGATGATTTATCTGTCGAGCTCTTATCATAAATTCAACATCTTTGACAATCTGAGGATGTCCCAGGAGACCAAAACTCTTCCCTGCAGGCTCGGGTGCTTTAAAACCACCTCAGAAAAAGAGCCTGTGAACTCTTGTTTAGCAGATTAGCATGCAAATACAATTAGGAGTAAACTGAAAGTTGAGCTGACAGGAATATGAGTCAAAATCTATGTTCAGTTTTGACCTGACGATGGTGCTTAAAATATAAAAGTCAGAGGATCACCAGAGTCGTTGGGATTCGTCCTGATGGGAACAAGAATTTTACTCAAAACCGCTAATGTCCTCTTCATGGTTGTGCTTTTGGAAAAGTCAATGGATCACCAAAATCAGTTGCCCTGACTCACTTTTTCTTCAGTTCATTGGAGGAGTTCTTAATGACTCCCCTCATTTAGGTAAACCAACAGTCCATCCGCTGTAAACCAGTGGAATCAGAGACGGGGATCACAGAAAGATGTTAAGTAAACCAGACAGAAGGACCAGGATGACCCAAAGTACCAGACTGGCTGTGTTCTGAACAAGAAATCTATAAAAAAGTTAACCTGCTGAGAGGAAGAGCGACCCCAATGAACCCAAAGCATCAGCCCACCCGACAAGAAACAATTACAGACACAACAGGTGTCTAAGAGCTGATGAGAGACAGAGGAAGCTCCGGGGAGGTTTCAGGTATTACTGGCTGATGAAAATCAGAGACGAGGGGTTCAGAGAGGAAACAGCAGCTATATATCAGACGGACACCCTCCAACTCGGACAACAGCTGATTAAATTGTCCAGAACTCTTCAGTAAACAACTCCACCGGGCTCTCAGGGGAGAAAATGTTCAACCCGAGAAAAACTAACTCTCACAGGGAAAACCGAAACTGTGAGGTGCAGATATGAATTAAGAACATTGAAGCATAATCCATTGTAACTGTCGTGAGAGTGACAGGTTGTTTTTTTGGCGGGTTTACTGATTTCCTGTTTTATTTTGTAGGGATATCTTTCTGTCTTGTTGTCACTTTCTACTTCCTGCTCACTTGTGTTCCCACTGTTCTGTTTCCCTCCGGTGTTCCTGTGCTCGTCTCAAGCCTGATTTCCTCCTTCCACACCTGTCTCACATCAGCCTCCTCAGCACCGCCCTGTTCCCCGTGTCTCTCCACCTGCACCTCCCGTTCGTTAGTTTAGTTTGTATTATAGCCTGTGTTGTCTTGTCGTGTCAGTCATGTGTTCCTGATCTGTTCCCCGTGCTTTCCTGGTTTGTCCTACTAGTTTCTGTATTGCATTTGGGTCATTTTGTGTAAATTGTAACCACAAAAATGTACAAATTCCATCACCTGCTGCAGAAAGTTTTCAATGTATGAGTCTTTTGTCACCAGTGAATTTCATCAGTCCTCAACCACAGTTTTTACTTGCTGTCAAACAAACTCAAACCAACATCAGAAGCATCAGTTCTGATCACAGATGTCAGCCAGACAGTAAACCAGTTTTCTGTTGTTCAGATAAGATGCACAGATTCAGGTTACATATGAATACCAGCTTTGTTCAGATTGCAGGCAAATCAGATTTGTTCCTCACATCGGATCTTTAAGACAGAGTAGCTCACTTTTATTTGCTAATGATTGGGTCAGATTGGTCCAAACAACACCGATCTATCTCCACGGGTTGCTGATGTAAGCATCAGTCACTACGTACGCTGATGACACCGCTTTCTAACATGGAAAATTGAGAAACAAAGTCGCCTTAAAGACTATACGATGTACGATCAATAATATCATAATGAGGGATAATTTGACCATTTTGTGGAGCTTATATTAGAGGTTGATTTAAGTTTACGATTTCTTGTTTTACTGACTCGATCATTACAGCAAAATATAGATCTCAGGCCCGAACTCTTCAGCCAGTCACGTCTGGTGTCGGCTATGATGATGAACGTGATTCGCTAGCACAGCTGTCCAGCTAACGTATGCTGCAAGTTGTTTTGAATGCACTTGTGAGGACAGATTTACATTTTTTTGTCCTCATGGTTATGACTTGTATACGATAATACAATAATTTTAAACCTCTGGCATGAGAGTTTAATCCGGCAAAGTGTTAGAGCTCCGTGACAATCCAACAAAGGTTTTCAGAATAGCACTTCTTTTTTTTCTTTACAGCAAGCATAAAACTATCACTACTATTATTCTTCTGTCTCAGTAGCTAACTAGCTAGCTAGCTAACGTGACATTGTTATGTACTTATTTTGCTTTCTCCTCTTGATGACAAATGACACCCCAAGAAAGTCCAGCAGTGAGGATGCTGTAGTTGGTACCACTGCTCTAATATCGGAGGGTCACTAACATTAGCAATAAAGCACCTCGAGTGTGAAGTAAAGTTGTGAATGGATTGAAAACATCCAAGATATTCTATCTCCACCAGATAAATGACAAATGGCATTGTGATAAACCAGGGCTGCCACAGAAACAGAAGAGGAATCACCACAGCTGAAGACACGACGTTGGAAATGTCCAGTCGCGTCCATTGACGACTACTGATGACGTCCCATTTCACAGGAGGAGATTTTAATTACTACCATTGTAACTCTCGTCTGAGGGACGACGTGTGGTAGGAGCAAAACTTGGAAATGGGATTGAGCCTTGACGCATCTGTAGAAATTGCAAATGTTGACAGGTGTGTTGTTTTTTCGGTGTTGAGATTTCCTAAAAATCTGGATGTTCAGAAGGAAGATTTAGTGTGACAGTCTGAACAAAGTCTTATAGAAGAGTCTGTCCTCACCTCATTAGCCAAGGAGAACGGGATGACCAGCGTCGCCACCAGAATGTCTGCAGAAGCCAGAGACACCAGGAAGAGGTTCTGAGGCGCTCTCAGGGCTCGGCTGGTGAACACCGCCACCACCACCAGCACGTTTCCCACCACGGTCCCCAGGATGATGACCGAGACCACCAGCACGATGAACACCGACGCCACCTGTGAGTGAGGAGGTAGAGGAGGAGACCTCGGCGAGGAAGAGGACGTCTGGTTGACGTTCTCCAAAGAAGAGTTTGGCGGTAACGTGCTCGGCATCGTGGCCATTACGGACGTGAATACATCCGATAAATCCATCCTGGTTAAATCACGGACGTTACGGTCCCCATTATTCTCTCTACCTCCAGTGCTTCACTGCAGACAGAGTGTCTTCAGGGCAGCCAGAGAAAAAATAACACAAAGTACAAGGATGAGAAAAAAGCCAGAGAAAGAATCTGCCAAAACATTCAAAGCTGCTTCTTTGGTTGCAGAAGAAACTGTCCAATAATATCCTCAGCCGCCTCAGAATATATCTTATTTCTAAAATAACTCTCTGTGTGTGTGTCTCAGATCCACACAGCACCACAGCTATGGTCAATATTTCATCATATTGTGCTCGGAGACACGCTGCTTCATCTCAGTTTTCATGCCGCAACACATCTGCAGCTGAGAGAAGGATTTGCATGTTTTAAATTGGGATTAAAAGCAAAAAAAAGTCATACCTGGTAAAATATCCATTCATAAGCACATCTGAGTCCAGAGGTTGACATTCTGTGTTAAACCTTAAAGACTGGCCTACTTATTTCCAGTGAGATGCAAAAGAAAAAATAATATAAAAGCATACGGTTATATGCTCTAGTTGGAGCAAGGAGAGAAACCCTATTTGTGATGCATGGTGCCCTCATACTGCTGCACGCCGGAGAAAAGATCAATGAGGCAGAAAAAAGGACTGAAAAAGTAGAGAAGAAATAAAGGAAAGATGAGTGAATGGGAAGAAGAGGAAGAGGAAGAGGAAGAGGAGGAGGAGGAGGAGATGGAAAAAACCCCACAAACAAACGAAGTGAGAAAAAGAAAAGCAGAGGTCCTCACTTTCATGCGAGTCGTCGGCGTGCTGAGTGACACTGCTGCTGCCGCCGCCGCTGTTCAGTGATTCTCTACCGCTGGAAGAGAGAGGAGGGAGGAGGAGGAGGAGGAGGAGGAGGAGGAGGAGAGAGACTAACAGAGAGGGGAGATGAAAGAAAAAGAGTAGGAGATGGATGCGTGGAGTGGAGATGGAGATGGAGAGAGGAAGAGAAATGTGAAGTGGGAGAAGAGGAGGATAGAAAAGGTCAGGCTTTTAGAGAGGGAGAAGTGGATGAAGGAGGAGAGGAGGGCACTATGAGAAGGAGTGGGAGGAGGAGAGAGGAGAGAGAGGGATGAGGAGATGAACTTAGAGACGAGAGAGGAAAGGAAAGAAAAGGACCGAGGAAGGAGATGTGAAATGAGAGAGGAGAGGAAGGGAATACGAGGGAGAAAGGAAAGAGTGGAGGGACGGTGGAGGAGATAATAAATAAGAGAGGAGGGCAATACGAGAGAGAGAGAGAGAGAGAGAGAAGATGGGAGGGTGGAGGAGATATTTGGAAGTGAGGAGAGAGGATCAATGAAAATGAGAGATGAAAGGATAGAAAGAGAGAGTGGGAGGAAAAGAAAAGGATGACAGAGGACAAGAAAGAGAGGAGATATGTTGGGTGAGGGAAGGAAAAAGAGGAGTGGGTGAGAGAGAGAGAGAGGAGAAGAAAAGGAGAAAAAAGGGAGGAGATGAAACAGGGATGAGGAGAGAAGAGAAGGAATGAAAAAGGAAGACAGGAGAAGGAAAAGAGAAGAAGAAGAGACAGGAGAGGTGAGAGGAGAGGAAACAAGGATAGGGAAGGAGAGAAAAAGGAGACCTGATGGGAAAAAGACAAGAGACAAAAGAGGAAAGTGAGAAATAAGACGAGGGGAGAGAAACAGAGAGATGGAGAGGAGGGGGAATGAAAGCTGTTAAAAGAGAGAATATTTATCTGGACACACAAATTAACTTTTGAGTGGTCGTCATCTGACGTGAGATGAGTGGAGAGAGAGAGAGAGAGAGAAAGAGAGAGAGAGGAACCTTTTATCTAATCAGCTGTTGATGCTCTTAATTTAGCCGCCTGGCGCTCAGCGTTGACATGTAGGCAGATCGACCACAATCTGCCTGCAGTGTGGTTTCATTCCTCCTGGATCTGCCTGCAGCCGGCCCACAACGCCGACACTCACACGGCTTTCAGATCAGCCTCAGAGGTAGTCGACCTCGTACAACAGACTTCACAGAAAGAATCGAGGCGGGGAAGGTAATCCCGTGACGCCGAAGCCTGTAGGCACACTTAACAACCGATGAGGGTGAGAGGATACAGCACGTCTATCTACTGTAGTCACACTCGCTGAATAAACATCAACAAGCGTCCTCGGGGAGCGTTCCCACCAGCAGCTGTTCATTCAACCTAAAGAGCATTCAGGGCTTTAGAGGCTTTAGGTCGGAGTGAGAGAAGCACGTCACCGTTAATTGTATCCCAGGCATGTGAGGTGAAAATGACGGGCTCGCTAACAGAATCGAAGAGCAAATCAAATCAGCGCTCGTCCAACAAACACGCCGAGAGTTGTGAGGCCGGCCAGCGTCTCCGTGACAGGAACACCTCCCAGAAACATCTTAATGTATGCTACAGTCTGTATAAACATACGGTACGCAATGTATTTGTTACTAATCACTCGCAGTCAGGCCACATTTTAAAGACAGCCCCAAACAGCCTGATTACTTTACTCACTAGTGAGCTGTTTGTGTCTGTGTGTTTGAATCAGGTCAACTCCTCTCTGTAATGTTTGGTTCACGAAGTAAAGTACATTTCGGGCAGCTAGCTTAGTTTAAAAAAACGTCTAAAGCAAAACTCTCGCCAAAATGCAACCAAGGCTTTTTTTGTGAATGTATATGAGTCAAACCTTTGTAAAAAAGCATAATTACGATGAAAGAGGCACTTTTAAGATTTACCATATTCTCGTTTTCGGGTCAAACTCATTTTCAATGGGAGTGCTACGGGCACTTTTACGATAGCATCAAAATCTCTATTTTTAAAACACTAAGAAGGCTCGACACAACATGAAACTTTGACAAAAGTGTTCCACCTTAACTGTCCTCCAGGTTACGTCACATTCTGAGATCGACACTTCTCCACTGGCAGGACGGCGGCGAGCGGAACAAGCTACTGCTAACATGAGTTGTTCAGAAACCTTCTTTTTAGTAAACTCTGTGTACACAAACAATGTTCTCAATGCTCGTGTTCATGTGTAGAGACCCTGGTGATACTACCAGCAAAGTTTCATGTTGTGTCGAGACTTCTTACTGTTTTAAAAATAGAGATTTTGATGCTATCGTAAAAGTGCCCGTAGCACTCCCATTGAAAATGAGTTTGACCTGAAAACGAGAATACGGTAAATCTTAAAAGTGCCTCTTTCATTGTAATTATGCTTTTAAACGAAGGTTTGACTCATATACATTCACAAAAAGACCCTTGGTTGCTTGATATACTCTGAACAAGGTTAAATAGATGTTATGAACTACAACATCTTGGTGGTCTAGCGAGTGTTTGTGGGATTGAGTTGAGATAAACTACAGTGTTGTGTTGGAGGAACGTGTCAGCCAGCGGTGGAGGTTTGTGGTGCCGACCGACCTCTCTACCTACATAAAGAAGAATCACAGAGATCTTCACAGAATAAGACTTGAAGAAGTTACTTGATGAGCTATATTTGTAAAGGAGGAATGCAATCATCATGTATCATCTGCATAGAAGTGTAGTTTTTCTGAGATTCCACCTGATACGTTTCCGCTGCGTTACGTCTCCGCTACGCGAACGGAGCTGATAGGTTTCACTTTAGTCTACGTGTTAACTTCCAGCAGGTCCGGTCCACTGCGTATCTGCTCCGTCCCAGCTCCAGTCCGGAGCCCTCCGTCACAAATACGCAGGACTTCTATTTCTGGCAGATGCCGGAGCACGACAAAGCAATTCAGCTGAACTTAGCACCGAGCAGACAGGAAGTCACGCACTGAAACAACAATATGACATCCGGTTACTTTTCAACACCAGGACAGAGATTTTAAAAAAGAGACAACAAAGGCTCTTCTGCTAATCCTTCGGTCGGGAACACTTCCTGTTGTTTTATGACACACACCTATAACTGCGGTTGTGATGTGATTATGTGATTATCACGGGAACTCCTCGGTCTCACAGCGCCGGATGTCTACTGTACTGGACTCAATACGTAACTGGTCGGGGTTTCCGGACAGCGGACGGCGGAGCAAAGCCGATTGGAGCCGTAACGCAGCGGACACGTATCTGGTGGAATCTCGGGGTAAAGATAGTGATGGGTGACGGAGCAGAGAGTCTTCACCACTGCAACAAAACAGCATTTATCTGAGTTACACATCACTCTGTGTTTATCTGAGCTGATCTGAGGAGACAGAAGATGAAAACTAAACTCCGTAGAGCTGCTGAGCTCAGTCATGCTTCTTTGTGGGTCCATCACTGTTGCTGTGAACTTTCAGAGAACATATACTCTCTCATTTATTTGAGGGATTTTAGGATTCAGCTTGACCAGATCTACTTCAGCTAACATTAGCTCGTGTGTGGGTGGTGCCGGCGGCTGTGGTTGGACCGGGCAGCTCCCTGAAGGTACCAGAACCTGTGCTGGGATGTGTTTGGTGGGTTTCCACAAGAAACCTGGAGATTGTTTTTTTTTATTTTATGATGCTGATAAAATGAGTTGCTTGTTAAAACCTCATGCTGTGGAGGAGATTTTGTTATATTACTGGGTTTGGACATTAATTAGTCAAGCTGCAGATGAAGCGAGAGGGGGAACGGTACCGAGCCCTGAGGGTCGTCAGCGGAGCAGATAAATGAGAGAAGGTCTCGCTCAGGGGCACACGAGTCGTATTTTTCTGAAGGCAGAGAAAAGACTGATGTCTCCAGACACTCCGACCCGGAGGACTGACCCGAGAACCGGCTGCTCAGAACCCCTCGCTGCAGCCTTCCAGTCATGTTTGTGGACTTTGCATATAAAAAATACTACAGCAGCACAAGCACAATCTAATTTAATTTAAAAGTCTGTCCGGGAATATTTACTCCGTCATGCTGTTTTTTATTAAATCTTACAGAAATAATTTATTGGCCGCGTCTGCTGCAATAATTGCCGTACATTATGATAACCAAATTACAGGAGACAGAAAGAGAGAGTTTCCAGCTGACTTTTTAAATTCAAACAACCACAAAATCAATTAATTTGTGGTTCATTACTGCAGCTCGTTTGCCGCGGTGGATAAGTGTGTTCCTGCATTTATCTGTGCAGCAAAAGCTTTAAAGAACAGGAAACAAATATTGACATTTGGAGCCAAAATAAAAAATTAAGAAATTATCTAAATGGCATAAAAACTTTAAAATGATTTGCACAGTTGCTCTTCAAACTGGAGTAACTATAAATTAACTGCTTAGAAACTTATTGACTACTTACATTCATGGAGTTTTGGCTCGTTAATGATGAAATAAAAGCAAAATCATCATCATCTCTCATCATAGTTTGTTCTTAGTGCAGTTTGAGTTAATCAGAGCATCAAATACGTGATTTCTTTTTCCTTCTCAGACTGTTTTATGTGTTTCATCTCCAGATCGCACACATTTTTAAAACTTACATCCGCTGCCTTAAAAATCTCCCTGCACTCGTACTGTGAGTGTAATTAATCACATCATTATCGTGGATACGTTCGGACAAGATAACTGTGTAGTAAGAATCTGATATCAGCGTCATCGCGTCCTGGAGACACGTGTTTGTATCTCAGAGGTCAGAGAAACTGTTTGGTGTCTCGTTCAGATTAATATGAGAGTTGAGTTTGAAGGCGGCTGTGTGGAGCGTCGGTGTGTCGAAGGACGCCGTCGCTGGTGTGATATCATGGAACTAACAACCGTGACGTGAATACATACAGACAGTTCCCATCGAATGTATTTAAGTTGATTTGACTGAAAAAAATCAACTTGGAGTCGTGCTTTTAATCTTAAAGCAGCAGACGGGAATAATTTACTAGCAGATCGATCGCTTCTGTTCAGACTTCAGGACTTCTCTGCTTGTTTATTGCAGATTCACTCTTTTTTGTTTTGACGGTATCAACCTTTTATTTGATCTCTAGTTAATCAGGTGCAGATGATTTAAAGGGATATTCCAGTGTAAGTTTAATCCATGGTCTAACACACCGTGAAACTGTGTTAGACTCCCTCTCGAGAGATCAAGTTAGCAGACCGCTAATTTACGGAGTTTTATCAACCTCAGAAACGACCGCACGACAACAATACACTGCAGTAAATGGATCCAAATATAAACCGCCACCAAAAAGCCACAAATAATGCTCAGAACAGCACCAAACTTCAGCAACAGTACAAATAGGGTCTCAGCACATAGTCCGGGGCATCTAACCTCCGCTAGCTTAGCTGGATTTCTATTGTGAAGCTAAAAACAGACTTCAACTCTCCTCCATCAGCTTCCGGGTCGGGGAAGTCCCGACGCGACGATTACCGAGTGCGGTTAGAAATGCTCAATTCCGTTCTTTTCCCTGTCCGCTCTCGATAATAACTGTTATAAAATGGCAGGTAAGACACATATGAACTTTGATTGCTTTTCCATGGAGTCATAATCATACATTTTCATCCATGAGCCGCGGAACTCTACTGCACTCGGTAATCGACTCGTCGGGACTTCCCGTCAACAGGAAGCTGCTGCAGAAGAGTGGTAAATTTAGTCAGCTTTTCAGTAGAAATCCAGCTGAGCTAGCGGAGGTTAGATGCCCCGGACTATGTGCTGAGACCCTAGTTTGTACTGTTGCTGAAGTTTGGTGCTGTTCTGAGCATTATTTGTGGCTTTTTGGTGGCGGTTTATATTTGGATCCATTTACTGCAGTGTATTGTTGTCGTGCGGTCGTTTCTGAGGTTGATAAAACTCCGTAAATTAGCGGTCTGCTAACTTGATCTCTCGAGAGGGAGTCTAACACAGTTTCACGGTGATTTAGACCATGGATTAAACTTACACCAGAATATCCTTTTAAACCAGATGTTGTGTGTGTGTGTAGTTTTGGATTTTTTTGGTGTAACTCTTGTGTGTTTTCTTCTTCATGTCACTATATTGATTACTTTGTGCTGCTGGGCTCTTTAATTTAACACCATTTTTATAATTTATGTGTTTGTTTTCTGTTTAAATGTCAGTTCATTTTCAAATTAAAAACATGAGAGTAAAATACACATTTTTTTTATCAGGTTCATGACAAAAGTTTATGACTCTTAAATTCTTGCAAAGTGTTTCACGGTGCAGCTTTGGAACAGATGCTGTAACACACCATATGTTGCAGTGTTAACATTTCGCCTGGAGGGAATGAAGAGGCACAAACCACGAATACACAAACTGGACCTGAAAGCAGATACACAACAGATCCAGCTGAGAACCGAAGGAGCTCTGATTTGAGGCGATCAGGTCGTTTATCGCACATCTGTTTGTACACATGTGCAGGTTGAGACGCCGTCCTGCAGCGTTCACAGTCAAGATATCTTCCATCCTGCATTCAAGCTAATCTTAATGTATCATTTTAACCAAAGTGTTAGAGAGTCTCCTAGTTTTGATTCTGTTCTCTGCAATAGACATAATACATGATTTATGTTCACTCGTTTGATATTCACTCCTGAACGACCAGGACGAAGTGGTTTAGTTGCCTAAAACTAACCAAACGGCCACAACTAAAGTCAGACACGTGCAAGGTACAGTCATGTTGTTTTGGGAGATAATAACATTCAACCTTCTCAGTGGTTCAGGTCTGACGATGTGATCTTCGTCAGTCAGACATGACAGCAGGGTGCTTGTTCTGCATCGTACTAACCTGAAGAGGAGCATCAAGCATTTTAACTTTTATAGTTTCAAATGTTCTCACACTGACTTCACTTTTTCCCTCAGAGCCGTTAGCAAGCAGGTGTGTCTGTATGCAAATAAACCAATTATCCACATGAGTGAAGGCTCATTTATGTTTAGCATTAGATACACATACGGTTACAGACGGAGCCTTCAGTCCACACGTTCATCTGCAATTATTTCATCCGTGTTTCTGCATGTTTTCTGAAAGCGTAGCGCGGAGCAGCACCTCCAGCAGTCATGGAGGGCAGTGTAGCAGCGTCGTTACAAGAGGAAGATGTTTTAAAAATGGCAAAACTTTCTTTCGAGAGGTTATTTTAAACGTCGCTCCACCCAGGCTCAGAGACGAACAGTTACTACAGAACAGCTGGGAGGAGACTGGAAGGTGGCAAGGAAAAGTGGAGGTCCGAACAATACGGTTTGACTCTGAGCGGCGCCCTCTGGTGGTTGTATTGCGTAAACATTCATGCTAACGTTAGAGTGAAACTCTCGCCAGAAAGCAACCGAGGCTTTATTTGTGATTGAATACGAGTCAAACCTTTGTGTAAAAGCATAACTGTGAAGAGAGACGGTTTTAAGATTTACCGTAGTTTCGTTTTCGGGTCAAGCTAATTTTCTACACATGAGGTAGCATCTCCGGCACGCCGCCGTCATGGCAGACAAAAAGTGACGATCCCTGAGTGCGACCTAACAGGAAGGCTTGAGGCGGGGTCCACCATAACTCTCCTGCCTGTTAGGTCGCACTCGGGGATCAACACTTTTTGTCTGCCATGACGGCAGCGTGCCGGAGATGCTACTGCTAACGTGAGTTGTCCGAAAACTTTATTTTTAGTAAACTCTGTGTACACAAACAATGTTCTCAATGCTCGTGTTCATGTGTAGAGACCCTGGTGATACTACCAGCAAAGTTTCATGTTGTGTCGAGACTTCTTACTGTTTTGGAAATAGAGATTTTGATGCTATCGTAAAAGTGCCCGTAGCACTCCCACTGAAAATGAGTTTGACCTGAAAACAAGAATACAGTAAATCTTAAAAGTGCCTCTTTCATCGCAATTACGCTTTTACATGAAGGTTTGACTCGTATTCAATCACAAATAAAGCCTCGGTTGCTTTTTGGCGAGAGTTTCACTTTAAGGACACGTGGCAGTACGTGGGCAGTAATGATTGTTTCAGAGCATGAATGAGCCCCAACAGGTACAAATATTATCCTCGGTTAACTGTTGGCAACGTTGGGATCGACACATTAAGAGTCAGATGTTTGTATTCAAGGATCAGGGCCTGTGCACCTCTGCAGGGTCACAACTCAGGGAACTGTGGTGATGTATTACAGCAGGAAGCCGGTCGTCGCCGCCGCACCGCTAAATCACTCTGAAGTTTCACCGACCTGCTGCTGCCGCTGCTGCTGCTGCTGCTGCAGAGGTTTTGGAAGACAGCCTGAATCCTGTCTGACAGCTCTGCAGCAACTACTTAAAAATGGAGCTCAGAACCTGCCTGGAAAAAAAATAATAAAAACCTCTACTCTCTTCTACACTCTCCAGTTTCTCTTTTCAGTTAATAGCCTGCAGAGTGAGGAGAGGGGTGACGTCTGCGGACCCTCTCAGTGAGTCACATCTGAGAGGAGGGAACGAGCGAGCGAGGCAGAGAGACAGAAACACAGATAGTACAGAGAGGAGATAAACACAAAGACTAAACAGGCAGCACAGTTCGACAGAAAGAGAGAAACCTTCAGGCCAACGCAGTTTCTCGGAGGCTATTGACTTTTAAAATGTTCGATATCTCACAAAAAAGGTTTTAAATCCCTTTTTTTTTTGAAGTCCCAAAGCTGGACCGCGAAAATTACGTCTCGCTTAGCGAGCGGAGCTAATTAAAACATTTGAGGAACGCGGCCTTTGAATATCAACTATTACAGAGGCTCAGTGATAGAATATCAACTACGAGGAGGAGGAGGAGGAAGCGCAGGTCGTCTTTATGTGCAGCTTATTCTTTCTTATTCACAAACTTCTTCTGATCCAGAGAGCAGTTTCACCTCACAGCAGCGTTAAAGGGATATTCCGGTGTAAATTTAATCCATGATCTAAATCACAGTGAAACTGTGTTAGACTCCCTCTCGAGAGATCAAGTTAGCAGACCGCAAATTTACGGAGTTTTATCAACTTCAGAAACGACCGCACGACAACAATACACTGCAGTAAATGGATCCAAATATAAACCGCCACCAAAAAGCCACAAATAATGCTCAGAACAGCACCAAACTTCAGCAACAGTACAAATAGGGTCTCAGCACATAGTCCGGGGCATCTAACCTCCGCTAGCTTAGCTGGATTTCTACTTGAAAGCTGACTAAATTTACCACTCTTCTGCAGCAGCTTCCTGTTGACGGGAAGTCCCGACTGAGTCGATTACCGAGTGCAGTAGAGTTCCGCGGCTCATGGATGAAAATGTATGATTATGACTCCATGGAAAAGCAATCAAAGTTCATATGTGTCTTACCTGCCAGTTTATAACAGTTATTATCGAGAGCGGACAGGGAAAAGAACGGAATTGAGCATTTCTAACCGCACTCGGTAATCGTCGCGTCGGGACTTCCCTCGACCCTGAAGCTGGAGGAGAGTTGAACTCTGTTTTTAGCTTCACAATAGAAATCCAGCTAAGCTAGCGGAGGTTAGATGCCCCGGACTATGTGCTGAGACCCTATTTGTACTGTTGCTGAAGTTTGGTGCTGTTCTGAGCATTATTTGTGGCTTTTTGGTGGCGGTTTATATTTGGATCCATTTACTGCAGTGTATTGTTGTCGTGCGGTCGTTTCTGAGGTTGATAAAACTCCGTAAATTAGCGGTCTGCTAACTTGATCTCTCGAGAGGGAGTCTAACACAGTTTCATGGTGTGTTAGACCATGGATTAAACTTACACCGGAATATCCCTTTAACAGAGCCGGCAGCAAGCGGCAGCAGCTGCAGTCTTGTGGGTGGAAACAACATCAGACTGTTAAAACCTCCTTCACACAATATCTGGTAAATTACTGGGATAACCTCTCAGATACCCACACTGCTTTCTTTTTTTACTACTCACACATGCAGCTACGCTCTCAAACATTTTCTTCTTTTGCACAATGAAAGACGTGTTGGACCGGATGTGGAGTCCAACCAACAACTTCCATGAAACTCAACAGACGCAGGAGAAGATGGACGGACGTGTCGGCGGTGGAAGATTGTTGTTTCCAGGAGGACGGAGGGAGACGAGCTGTTGTTTGTTATATTCGATCTTCTTCTCTTCTTCAGCTTCTTCCCCGTTCTCCCTCATGTCCTCCGCTCCTTCCCCACACCTGTGTTCCTCCACCTGCACCTCCTCCCCTCGTTAGTTTAGCTTGACCCGGTTCTAAATTAAACTTCATCCGGTGATCCTCCTGCATTTGGGTCCGTCTTCTCTGCTCTGATAGAAATACCTGAATGGGTCCAAAACAGGTGTGTGCCCTTGAAATGGCTTTAAGATCATGATGTGTAACAACAGTAATCTGTAGCAGTTTGCTCCTATTTTAAAGACTCAGGCTGGATAGACTTCTCACTTCTCACTTAAAAGGACACCCACTGATTTGCCCTTTCACAGAGAGCATCTGTATCTGGATCAGAGTTAAGCTTCACAGTCTGAGTGTGAATTGATTGTATTGATGTTGATTCCCTAAAAGCTGCGCTTTGCTCGACAACCCAGTTTTAATGACATGCTGCCCGAGGGTAAAAAGGTTTACAGCCTCGCTGAGCGGCCACGCAGGAGACACATCCTGACGGTTTAGACTTTGTAGAAGCAGCTGTGTGAAGAATGAAAGAAGAAGAGAGTCTGAGAGGATTTCAAACACTCACACTATCTCACCTGAGCAGGAAGTGAAGCCGCTCGCTGGATTGTTCGTTTTCAGAAAGTTACAGAAATGTTGGGATGAGGGAGAGAAGCAGGGAGGAGGTTCCACACGACCGTCAGACAAACACGTGGTTTGACTTTTAACGTGCTGCAGACACAAGAGCATCAGTAGTTCCATTACATTTATATCATTGTTGGTGTGTTTATGAAATTCTAGATGTTGGTTACAATAAAGAAAACTGTTTACTGCTATAAGTGAAGAAAATATCCAGCAGCACGTGTAACTAAAACATCGAGTCCCCTCCGGATAAACCACATGAATCTCCCGTGTTTCATCAACGTGGTAACAGGAGAAAAACACGTGATCACATGTTAACGATCGAACGTTAAACACATGTGCAACCTGTTGGAAAAGGTTCTCTCTCCTCCACCACATCCGGTCCACAAGAGCTCTCCAGAGACCTCCAGAGAGTCCACTCAGGCTGCAGACGTCACTGGATTCTACTGGATTAATTAGCCACAGTTAATTGCAATGTGGACGTGACAGTGAAGAAGTTATTATGAATGTGTAAAACAGTTACACAGAAATAATATCAAACCACATCATAAAACAGAAATGAATGTTTTATCATCGTAGTCTTTAAAGCGGTCCATCAGCGGCTTGTATCTGTCTGCAGGCTCGAACACTCAGAGTTGACGTGATGACAGTGAACGCGTCACGGTACGTACGAGTCCGACTGAAGCCTGCGTGGGCTCGATCCACAACACCCGAGGATGGAGATCTGGATTCAGGCTGCGTGTCTTTCCTCGCTTATCAGCCTCTTCCCCCTTCTGTCGTTTCCTCCACCCTTCAGTTGAGTCTTTGTTGAGACATCCGTGGTGTTTCCCTGTTCATGGTGAGATAAAGCGTCATCCACTGATCTCCCTGCCTGCCGTCTCCTCATCTCATCTCCTCCAGCAGGACGAGAGCTGCTCCGAAACAAGTGTGAGCCTTTAAAATGGACCTCACTTCATTGACATGGACGTTCCAGCTCTGCTACATCGATATAAATAAAACATACAGCGTCGGCCGAGCTTCAGTAGAAAAAACATTGGTTAGTTTCAATTGAATTTTGACTAAAGTTCATTTCTGTGAGAGGGAAACTTTCATTTTTGTCCTCAGCCACGTCTAGAAATCAGCCCTGAGGCCCTGAGGAGTGTAAAACACCACGACACGAGCGGAGGGTCGTTCAGTTCGTTGACAAAATAAAAGCCCGCCGACACAGACGCTATTCTGTGCGTATCGCCTGCAGGCTGCATGGTGGAACCATCACAGACTGTGAGAATCTCTCCCGGCCGACAACGACGACGATGATGGGAAAATGAAATGTGTTATTAAAGCCACAGGACGAGACTGCAGAGGAGCAGCACGGCCGTCACAGTCTGTACAAAGGTATAAGAAGGCCTGTGTACATACAGCAGGTCCAACAGAGTCCGACAGCAGAACATCTTCTCTCGATTTTCCACCAACTTTGAACAACAACAACACGTCAAAAGAAATCAAAATTGGCGGAGGCACAAAAAACATATTCGACGCTGACAGTCCAACAAAAGCCCGTCAGAGACGCGGAGGATGTTTTAGTGCCTCTGAAGTCTGTGAACTTATTAACGCTGGATTCACACAAATCCCCAAAGCAAACTTTTCAATACAACTGCAGCGTTTTGACAGACTTTTTTCTAATTACTCTGCTCTTCACACTTTGAATGGAGGACAGAAAAGGAAACCACGCTCTGCTCGAGCCGGCTGAGAGCCACTCGTCAGTCAGATCGCAGGCTGGATTTTTCCTCCACTGAGCAAAATGAAATGAATTGATTTATTTTTCTTGAGTCGGTGCATTATCTCTCCTCAGTGTGCGTCGGCTGCGTCACATCTTTTGAAACCTGCTTGTATGGAGGGCCTTTTTACAGATGCTGATTTCTATCATCCCCGCTGCTCTCCAGTGGTTTTTTTCCCTTTTGAACAACGTGACTCAGCCTCGGCATCGACTCTCTCTAAATAACACCGCCAGAGACGAACAGCAGAGAAACTGGTGGTGAAGTTTTCTGTGTGCTGCCTGCAGAAATCTGCTCCTTCAACACTTCTGCAGTGTTTCATGTCTCCATCCGGTGGCAGAACAAATAGCACAAAGCGTCAAACAAAGAAGTTCCTCTGCTGGTACAAAATATTTTAACTACATTTTGGGGTATTTTATTAGAGCAAAGAGACAAACAGGACCTGAGAGGGAGGTGATGACATTAAACAAAGTCTCATTGCACCCTAAAATCTGCCTAACTTATCAATAAGCCGGTTTTAGTCGTGTATGAATGACTCTCACATGGATTTTATCAATACTGCTCGTTCAGATACATGTGAAGGATTCACAGCCGACAGAGGGAAGAGACGCGACGCAGCGTCACACAGTCAGCTCGCAATCATTCACCACCAGCTCTGTGAAATATGACAGCAGTGGATGAAGACTGGAGCAGGAGTTCACCTCATGTTTGCTGAAGTGTTTGAGAAGCTGCAACAAACCTGCTGGTAGCCAGCACTACGGTCAGCCATGAGGGTCAAATTCACTCACATAAAACAGAACACAAAATTTGGAAAACACAAAATATCAGAAGAAATGTCGTTGTGTCTCGATCGTCTTTGTTTTCTGGCTCCCTTGAACCAACAGAGGAACTGATTTTAACACATAAATCATTCAGAATCAAAGTTTTAAAATCAGAAGATCACCAACATTAAGCTGCAATTATTTATCTAGCAGAGGTTAGATGCCCCGGACTATGTGCTGAGACCCTATTTGTACTGTTGCTGAAGTTTGGTGCTGTTCTGAGCATTATTTGTGGCTTTTTGGTGGCGGTTTATATTTGGATCCATTTACTGCAGTGTATTGTTGTCGTGCGGTCGTTTCTGAGGTTGATAAAACTCCGTAAATTAGCGGTCTGCTAACTTGATCTCTCGAGAGGGAGTCTAACACAGTTTCACTGTGATTTAGACCACGGATTAAACTTACACCGGAATATCCCTTTAATGAAAACAATTAAAACAAAAGAAGTAGTCTGATGATGTTCTGAAGAAGCGTAATGAACACAGTCTATCTGATGTGACTGAAGAACGAGATAAAGTTACCAAATGAAACGACCGTCACCGGAGTGAACTTGTCGCTGGTTTGAAGACTGTTGGAGCAAAACTGCAAAACTGCAAAATATAACAAAAGAAAAGTCTTTTTTAGACATTTTGCAGACGACCTGCAGGCAGCAGAGAGAATACAGAGACACACGACGTTTTCTGGATGTTTTATTTTGTTGAACTCCAGTTAACTTCCTGTCATGGTCAGATATTTCTGGTACAACTTTAACGGACGCTGACAACTAAAGTGTTTGTTTTATCTTCAGCATCAACGGTAAATATCAGCCGCTCAGAATCAAACAGAGAACTGATGTTCAGCAATCACAAGGAAAAAAACACTGAAGACGCTCTGGGGAAAAAAACTTGATTCCAAAATAGTTGAGACGCATAAACAAAACAAAACATGATAATCTGCTGATCCTGTTTGGAAACAGTCACAATATATTTAATGTTTTACCTCCTCAACTGATTCTGAACATGTTTCGAGTATGTCGAGTTGAGACAGGAGCAACAAAAACACTGTGAAAGTTGAGGAATGATCCAAAAACACGTGTCTGGATCGTTCCACAGGTAAACAGGTGATTGGATCGTGATTGGAAACACATGATCGTATAAAGGATGTTACCACGTGGCCTCGGGAACACTTCGTAAAAACTGTTCATGTTTGCAAATGATTCCAAAAATACATTTCTGGAAGTCGGGTGGTAAAATGTGTGACTTTGACTTCTCTGGCCGTCGGCTGGGAGACGTTACAGTCGCTCTCCGTGTCGTTTCTCCCCTCCAGCAGCTAATTACGTCTAATGAGTTCCGTCTGTTCTGCGGAGGTTGTTCAAAAGGCAATCAGGGATCTGCAGATGATAATTAACGGAGGAAGATGAAGACGAGGCAGGTTGAAGGGAAGGAGGGTTTAACAGGAACACGTCGGTGAGTTAACGAGCTCAGACCGTGTTTATCTCCACAGTCTGAGCCACCGAGCAGAGTCCGTTCCCCTCCTCCTGTAAGATCAGCAGCTCTCCTACCGTCTGCTCCCCGTGGACCACAATGCACTGCTCCGCGCCCTCTGATATCACCACCTCCACCAGCCCCTCCCCCGCCCCCATGTTCAGCGAGCTCTCCGAGGCGAGGAGCAGAGGGGCGGAGCTCGGCGAGGACAGGTCGTCGGTGCGGACGTAGACGACGGTGTGTTGGATGTCAACTGGAACCTCCCTGTCTCCTCCTCTCCCTTCTTGCCTCGCCCTCCTTCCCTCCCTCTTTCCTCGTCCCCTCCTCTGCTTCACTTGACCCGCCTCCTTCTCTCCTTCTCCCTGAGGGTTCGAGATCTTCTTGGGTCGGCCTCTGACGGGCTTCATGTGAACGGAGTCGAACTCCTGCACGTACTCTTTCTTGCTGCCTCCATCTCCTCCCTCTGACTCCCCCGTCTTCTCCTCCTCCTGAGCTCCTCCCTCCATCCTGTGCTGAGCTTGGTGCCTCAGCAGACTCTGTCTGACGGAGTAGGCGGCGCCGCAGTGGCAGTTGAACGGCTTCTCCATCACGTGAGACGACTTCATGTGTCTCCTCAGCTTCGTCGCCAAAGTGTAGCCTGAGGAAAGAAATCAGAATCCAACCTGAACCTCAAAAAATCAACTGTTTTTCTTCCATCGATGAGCAGTTAAAGGAGCAGTTCACCCAAAAACAAATCCAGTCAACATCTCCTCCCTTCATGATGATATAAAGTCAGGTGAAGTGTCATAGTCCATGGAGCTTCACAGTAGAACAGAGCTGCAGCATTCTGCTAAACAACTGAAGCACGTGGAGCATAATCCAAATCTACAGAAGCCCTGAGATGCCAAATTCAGGGTTCGTACACATTTTTCAAGGTCAAATTCAAGCACTTTTAAGGGTCAGTTACAACATTTTCCAGCACCTTATCGCTAGGGTAAAATACATATCTACAGGAATATATATACTCATGATTATTTTTTTTCACTTTTTATCACAATTATGTACATTGTATTATGCTGTAAACATCTAAAATGATGTTTCATAATAGCAAAAACTTTAGAAATTAACGGAGAACACAAAGTTTTATCCAAAAAAAGGGAAGCCACTTGGCGTTCTTCAGGTACACTTGCACCGGGACAAAGAGAGACCTGAGAGCACTCTGTAATTTTCTTTTTTGACATAAACTTTTATAAGCTTTTCGCTTATTCATCAAAGTTTATTAATATTGAACGCGTCATCAGTCCAAATTGCATCAAATTCACCTTCTCCTCAGCCATCCTTCTCTATTGCTGCCAGGCTGCATGTGTGACGACACACACACAGATTTTATTTCTCCTTGTAATAAGAAAACTATCCAGTCTGATCCCAATGTTGCCAAGACACAGAGTTATAATGTCAAGCACTTTCAAGCACTTAAACTAAAATCCAAGCACTTTTCAGACCTTGAAAACACAACATTGAAATTCACTTTCAAGGATTTCAAGCACCCGTACGAACCCTGCAAATTGATTTGAAAAGACGTGATCTCACCCTCGACATGTGGTCGAGTTTGTGCTCTCACCTCAGATCATCATCTTTCATCTTTGAAAAAAAAGGGTGTGAATGGAATCTTTCTAAATTAATTTGGGCTTTTGGAGACTTGAATTATGCCGGACGAGCTGTTTGCAGCAATTTTACATTTCTTTGGTTGTTTCTCCGTTTTAAATTGAGTCTCCAGCTGCTTCAGTTGTTTAGCAGAACGCTGCGACTCTGTTTTACTGTTCTGTGGACTACGACACTTCTCTTGGCCTCATGTGTTGGTTATCATGTTCTTGTGTTCTTTTCTTTCTTTCTTACGTGAACTTTTTCATTTGTTTTAACTCTTTACATATAAAGGGAGAGGCTGCTGTTCTTCTACATTTTTCCTGCTGTTCGTTCGTCTCTTATCAGACTCTCACTAAATCTCACAGATATACACTGTCATTCTTTACAAAGACGACAGCTGCTCACTGTAGTTTTTATCCAACGAACAAGAGGAGGCAGAGCGGTTGTTGGGGACTATTTCCAGTGGTGGATTGATCCTCACTTGGTGCTCTGGCGACTGTTTCTGGCAGCAGGACGGTGTTTGTGTTCACGGTGATGAAGGAATATTTCACCCAGTGCAACACTAGACAAATGTGCTTTAAGTAAATTACAAGAAAATCCATTAAGAACCGTCTCTGTTCATGAATATTACAATATAACTGAACTGGAGTCCAGAAATATCAATACTTCCTCCTGTGAACACATTTCACAAGAATAATAAAAGAAGAACATGGCGCGTGTGCCTGTACGTCGGTCCTGAGGGACGTCTCGGCTCTATAAAAAGTTAAAAGACTTCATCATTAATGCAACGACTGAACTCGGTACAAAAGTTTTCCACCAAGTCATGAAAAGTAAATGTGGACAAGCTTGTAATCAGCAGTTTGTGCTCGTACGCAGGACAGAACATCTGCAGCGAGACGAACGCGTCTGCTCGGAGAGGGAACCGGCCTGCGTGTGCTCTCCTGCGTACGACCGGCTTTTTCATTCAGCTGCAGTTTGTTTGTTCACTCTCCAGAAAACCTCGTCTTATTCTGCCACAAAGCAACTTCAGCCACGGGAGCAAAACACGAGTTATCTCTCTAAATTATGAGCTGCGTTTGACTGACCACAGAATAAATCATGAATCTACAATGTGTGACCAACATCGCTGATGTGTGGGACATTTGCTTTGCTTCAGTTCAGGGTGTGCATCCTCTGAAGGACTCGGCCTTTGTGGTCTTTGAAGGCGAGTCCTTCAGAGAGACCTTGTTAACATCGTCAGCCGTTGTTAAATGTGACGGTCTAGCCTTTGGAGCATTTCCTGGTTGCGTCACCAGATGTTTTACCCTTAGGTAACGATTTCTGCAGCCCAGGCCTGCTGAAAGTGACGATCTACGCCACGCGATGTCGCCATTTTCTCTCTTTCTTTCTTCTTTTTCGGGCACGCAAAGAATCTTGGGATATGTGAGGCCACGAAGGATCGTAGCGGTGCATCCTCCAAAAACAGGGAGAAGAAGGAGCATGTGTGGGCTGCATTTGGAGAATCGGGACAGCCTGCACAATTGTTGTGTCTCAATTCAGGCCTGAATTGAGACACAACAATTGTGACCACTTATTTTACTCAGTCTGAAGACTACAAGTCTGAAAACAATAAAGTTTATGAGTTTATCAGACTTCTGTTCACCTCTACCTGCTCCAGGTTACATTAGCTTCTATTTGCATAATCGAGGTGTGATGTGGAACTAGACACAATCCTGCCAGCCATGTCTAACATCACCCAGCTGCAGAGCAAATACTTGCAAAATGGGGGATGATTTCCAGCGTCTTCTCAAAAGACTCGCTCGGAGCCACAAACTGACAGCGACTCTTTGACATTGACGTCATTCCCCTTGTTCTCCCTCCTCCCTCCAACCGTCCGTCAGAAGAAAGTGTAACAAAACACGATATGAAACGGGCCCCTGGGGCGAAATTATGTCTGAATTATTAAAGACTGTGACGTTGGGATTAAAAAGCTCTGATGTCTTTTCTTTGTTGTGTGGGGGCTGTTGTTCCTGACGCACACTCCTCTGCTCGCCCGGCGCCGCTTCTTACTAACGGCCGTTACTTTAAGAGCAATAAAACCTTCGAGTAAAAAAAAAAAAAAAACACGTAAACATGCAGAGAGGCGACATTTCAATCTGTCCTCAGTCTCACATCTCAGCACAGCTTTCACAGCGTTAGTCACAAAGTCTTCCAGCTTCAGGGTTTAACTTCCTAATTATACAGGCCATTGAATTTTTAAAAAATCAGGAGTTGATGGAGAGCAACACGGAGCTGAAACAGAGCGAATACTGAACTGGTACTTTTCAGATGTGCATGAACTCGCCTCTAAATGAACGTGTTTACAGATTGTTAAACCTGCTGAGTGGCCCTGAAAAGATAATTACCATTTTAAGCAACTTTGTGAGGAAATGTTAAACTTTCTGACTTTGTTTCTGGTTCGCTGATAAGGAGCGCGGCGCAGACGGGATCAGGGCATCCCACACGGACAGAAAATGTGGGCTCAGATCCGTCACAGAACTATTAGTTATCTGGGAGAGATTAGAGGATTTATCCCCAGCCTGTATCCTTCTTTGATGTTTTTTTCCCCACAATTTTATTTTTCAGTATCTTCCTCTGACCTTTTCCACAGACGGAGCAGCGATGGGGTCTCTCTCCAGTGTGCAGCCTCTCGTGGGACTTCAGGCTGTGCGGGTCCCTCAGCGATTTTCCGCAGTAGCTACAGAGGAAACCTCCTCCTGTGTGGGAAAACATGTGCCGACGGAGTTCCGGTTTCTGGGAGAAAGTCTGGTCGCACTCGGCGCAGGGATACGGCTTCTCTCCGTTGTGGATCCTCAGATGGCACTCGAGGTTCCCTGAGAGACACAGACAGTCGTCGCAGCGTGAATATGCATTTGTCCAATAATGTGTGAAAATGAGGTTCTCTCACACAATTGATGCTGTCACTTTGACAAATGAAAGCATAAATTGTAGGAATTGATCACAGCGGGAGACGTCGGAAACATCCTCTCAGAGTGTAATCGTCTCGTTGAAAACACTCACATTAACTCATCGGTGTGATCTCAACAACAACAATATGGTTTCTGTCCTTCACAGTTAAAGGAACACGTTGACATTTGGGGGAAATATGTTTACTTTCTTGCTGAAGGTCAGAATAGAGGATCAATATTAATTCCACGTTGGTGTGTTCGGTAGCGAGGCGGCTCGCAGACGTCATTAGCTTGCTGACAAGACACAGCATGTAAACAGGATGCGTCCGTTTCTCCTGCTTTTAGTCTTTGTGCTGTAAAGTGTTGCAGACGGAGTGAGATAAAAGCAAAACCTGACTGTGAAAAACTTGAAAAATTGAGATGTTTTCATAAGATACACGAGGCGTTGGGAGACGACGGGTCTGTGACCAGTGCCGTAACGTTTGGGGAGCCCTACCCTGTGAAACTCTGGACTAAATTTAGACGAAATCGGTTTGATTAACACGACTAATGTGATTGCTAACGTGTCACTAACTGATGGAGCCGATCACAGCTGACATCGGGCGACAGCGGGGAACACCCTGGAGCATTAAGTGGATTGTTGGGTGTAAATAAAAGGAGGTGTGCTCTCTGTAGCCCTTTTTACACAGCAACGCCGCATTATTTCCGGAGCGGTGGTTCGTTAATTATCCGCTGTTTGTTGTTCACACAGAGTGAAGCATCTCCGCCTTAAAGACTCCTAAAGAGGCGTGACAGTACACGTCATGATGATGACGTCAGTGTGTTTTCAAGGTGTTTCCCAGGTGTCCTCCTGTCAATCTAAACCCGCGGACAGTTCATAATCATATGGATGCTGTTATAATGTGTAGCGATTGAGATCCCGACCCACCAAACATCCTGGAAAGTGACAAAGTTACGTTTTTTTAAACTGGAAGCTGTCTGACTCGGAGGCTGTTTTCTGGGGGAAAGTTCCCTGAAGTCTCGGTCCGGAGGGCTGACAGTCGCGGTGATGTATTTTCATCACAAACACTCGGTGAGTTAAAGTTATTTGCCGGTGACAGACGCTGTTTTTCGGGCAGAAATGTGACAAAGAGTTGGTAGGATGGTCGGGACGACAGACAGGAGGACGGACAGGAGGACGGGCAGGAGGACGTACAGGAGGACAGACAGGAGGACAGACAGGAGGACAGGCAGGAGGACGGGCAGGAGGACAGACAGGAGGACGGACAGGAGGACAGACAGGAGGACGGACAGGAGGACAGACAGGAGGACGGACAGGAGGACGGACAGGAGGACAGACAGGAGGACGTACAGGAGGACAGACAGGAAGACAGACAGGAGGACAGACAGGAGGACAGACAGGAAGACAGACAGGAGGACAGACAGGAGGACAGACAGGAGGACGGACAGGAGGACGGGCAGGAGGACAGACAGGAGGACGGGCAGGAGGACGTACAGGAGGACGGACAGGAGGACAGACAGGAGGATGGACAGGAGGATGGACAGGAGGACGGACAGGAGGACGGACAGGAGGACAAAAGCTTCTCCACGTATATCTGTGGTATTTTTTCCTCACTTTAGTTGCCAAAGACAGTTACAGTTACTACGTTACTGTTGTTTGGTCCTGTAACGTTGCTTTGTGGAACATTTCTCTGTATTAAGTTGAGTGAAGGACCTGTGCAGTTAACAGACTGTACGATTGACACGCCCCCGCTCCGCGTCGCCGGCTTATCCGTTCGCCAATAACACGGCCCTGTTACAACCTCCAGAGGCGGATCAGCGCCGGAGAGAAATTTCACCCCTCGCCACATCTGAAACTTTCACACAGAGGAGGACGAGAAGAATTGGCGCAGGATCCTCGCATGCAAACAGCAGTGTGGACACAGCGAGGAGGTCACAGCAGCATTTTTCCCACCTGACCGTCAGACAGCTTGTCGCAGCTCCAGGATCAGAACCGGGCCTCTGACCTTACCTTTCTGACTGAAGCACTTCCCGCAGTGCTGACATATGTGAGGTTTTTCCCCCGTGTGGAGCTTCATGTGGTTCCTCAGAGAGCCGGAGTTAGCCAGCAGCTTGGAGCAGACTGTACACTGCACCTGAGAGAGAACAACAAAATCAAATGCAGCGTGTCTTTCCCCCCTCTTTTTAAACACTTTAACTTCAAAAACTGCTGTTCAGGGAGAAAAAAAAAACAAGACCTGCATGAAAATTTAAAGATGTTACGTGAGAGATTTTTTAAAAACGGGCTGAGCGGCACAGAGACGGAACATTTTTAAGAAACTGTGTTTGTCTGAAATAGCTGAGCGGAAGGTGAACAGAGGAAGCAGGAATTTAAGATTATTCCTCCCTGGTGATCGAGGAGTTCAGGAGAAAAATGAATCAATTAAGCTGCTCTCTGTCCCGCTTATTAAAAACTGCAGTCATTTAAAAATGTCAACGCGAGCTAACAAGCACTTGTTCACATTTGCATTCAGTGTCACACAAATACAAGGCTTGAATCCTCGAGCTTCAACAAATGTGTTGCATGTAATTTATTCTTCATGTAATTTATTCTTCATTTGATTCAGATCAAATCAGACGCTGCTGCATGGAACCAGCTTATGTGACGGGTCAGTGTGAAGAACAGTGTGAAACCATTGAAAGGACTGAGTACGTGATTGTTCTCGGACTCCACAAAGAAATTCACTCATCATCTCCCTCCACGCTGATATGAAGTCAGATGAAGCAGCATTCTGCTAAACAACTGAAGCAGCTGGATGATCCTCTGAAGTCTCTGAAAGCCCTGAGATACCAAATTGATTTAAAAAGTTGTTAAAGTGAAACTCTCGCCAAAATGCAAACTAGGCTCCTAAAGCTCAGTTCCATATAAATGCAGGATAATTTGTTGTTTTGTCGTTAGCGAAAAACAATATTGACCTTGAAGTTGAAAAAGGAGCCTCATATAAGAAACAATAAACGGTAAAGTCACGTGAGATCTGGCGTGGATAGTTGTTGCTGGAAGACAGTAGTTCCACCTTAACTGTCCTCCAGGTTACGTCACATTCTGAGATCGACACTTCTCCACTGGCAGGACGGCGGCGAGCGGAACAAGCTACTGCTAACGTGAGTTGTTCAAGAACCTTCTTTTTAGTAAACTCTGTGTACACAAACAATGTTCTCAATGCTCGTGTTCATGTGTAGAGACCCTGGTGATACTACCAGCAAAGTTTCATGTTGTGTCGAGACTTCTTACTGTTTTAAACATAGAGATTTTGATGCTATCGTAAAAGTGCCCGTAGCACTGCCATTGAAAATGAGTTTGACCCGAAAATAAAAATACGGGAAAATCTTAAAAGTGCCTCTTTCGTCGTAATTATGCTTTTACAAGAAGGTTAAATTTTGGGTTGCATTCTGGCGAGAGTTTCACTTTAAGTGGCAGAAACACCAACAGAAACCTGGTCTGAAGTCAACAGTGCAGAATCTTTCCTGCTATTAAAAGGTGCATTATTCAGACAGTGAGATGCGCCTTAAAGTGCCTCTTTCGTCGTAATTATGCTTTTACACAAATTTGACTCGGGTACATTCGCAAAAAGACCCTCGGTTGCATTTTGGCGAGAGTTTCACTTTAATTACAGTCTTATTTAGCTGAAGTCTTCACTGTCGTCACTAAGTGCTCGAAGGTTTAAATATTTAATCATCCAAAAACTTGCCAGATGAACTACACGGAGCCATTTTCTGCATTCTTCACCACTGTTTCCTCCAGTGTCCATGTTGGTTGGTTTGTTGGTTTGTCAGCAGGTTTACACAAAAACTACTGAATGGATCTTGATGATCCTCTGAGGGCGGACGGGTCTCGGCCCAGAACAGAGCCCGTTAACTTTTGGTGCAGATTCAGGAATCTTTTCTCACTTTCTTTAACATCTTTGTTTAATTGCTCAATTGCATCAGGTATGTCGGCAGAGGTTTGCGCTCTACCGAGTGCCATTCTACTATCAGTTGTTTTTGACATTTTAAAACAAGTCTCCAGTAACTTCACCAGACTTTCCATCAGCATGAGGGGAGCAGATGATAATAAATTTTTCTTTTCCTGTAACGCTGCAGAGTAAAACAGCTCCGTACCCTCGGCGGCTGCGTGTAGATCATCCTGCTGCAGTGAAGGAGGCGGTGGATGCGTAGCGAGGGGCGGCGTGCGAAGGCCTTGCCACAGTGCTCGCAGACGTAAGGTTTCTCTCCGGTGTGCAGGACCATGTGCTCCTTCAGGTCCCGCTTCAGGCCGTAGGTCTTCTCGCAGTGAGGACAGGAGAAGGGACGCTCCCCGCGGTGATTCATCTGGAAATCACACCATTATCATTTGAGATAGCACCTATTATCATCCTGCCGTTGTTTCTATTCACTGGGATGAGTAAATTGCTACCCTGCATGATGACTAAGCTTGTGGCCAACAAGGGAGAAAAGGAAAAGCTCTCTGTGCACTCTGTTTAAAAAAGCCGACTGTGACGTAGCTTGTTTTTCTGTGGCCATTTTATCGTCAAGGTTTTTTTTGTTTTTTTTCCTCCTGCAGACAACTGAGGAAAGAGGATAACAACTCTGATAGGCAGAAAATGTTCTGTAAACATCAGCTTTTGGTCACAGAAAAAGCTGCATGGTTCAACATAAACATCAGACAAGGAGGCATCGGTAGAAAAAATGCAGAGATGAGCAAAGAGGGTGAGAAGAAAAGGGACGAAATGAATATTATCTGACAGTATCCGGCTTAAATGTTGGTGGATACAAAGAGAGATGTGTTTGAGGTAGTTTGTCCAACAGAGAGCATGAAAAGTTTATCTGTCAGCTGAAGAATATAAACGTCTGTGTGTCTCATACTGCTCACTGCTGCAGCTCACTCTGTCTCAGCTCCTGTCTCTTTAAGGCCCTCTGCCTGCTCTGATTGGTCAGCTCATACGCGCCTGAGCCAGCGACGCTAACAACAACAGAGCAGCTGTGCTAAATCAAGTCTTACGTGCCAGAGAAAGAAAGAAAGAAAGAAAGAAAGAAAGAAAGAAAGACAGAAGGGTTATTTCACCTGATGAGCTCTGAAACTCTCTGCAGAGGTGTAGCTCTTCCCGCACTCTTGGCAGCTGAAGGGTTTCTCCTCCGTGTGGCTGAACTGGTGTTTCTTTAAGTGTCCGATCTGGAAGAACTTTTTACCACAGCTGGAACATCTGTACCGCCTCTCTCTGGCCTCTGGACTCCACGTGTGAGCCGCCGCAGCAGCCTCGGCGTCAGGTTGCGTTGAAATCACCGTGACCTTCTCTGCGGCCGACTCGGCGGCCTCGGTGGCGTTCTGACCCTCGGGCTGTGAGGGCGGGTCGGGCCCGGCGGGGGATCGCTTCACTCGGCTGCTCAGACGGTGAACTCGTCGTGGTTTAGCAGCCAGGCGGGAGCTGCAGCGGACCGGAGGAGGCGCAGAATCAGCTGCGACGTCACCTGTGCTGTCCGCGTGTTCACCTGCTGCTGCGTCGTCGTGACTGAAAGCGTCGGTCGTTCTGTCGCTGCGACAGTCCGGCAGCTTCTCAGCTCTCCTCTTCTTCAGGTTTGTGGTCGTGTGACTCCTCCTGATGCATCTGCGGGGTTTCCTGAGCTGTTCTTCCTCCTGTGTTCTCTCCTGTTTGTCCATCGTCTCCTCGTCCTTTTCTTCATCGACTGACGTGTTTGTAGCCGCAGTCTCTTCTGTGACATCTGTCGAACGAAAAAGATTACAGTATGAGATGATTCGTTGATTGAAAGAAGATGTATCTACTCTCTCAAATGTCAGGATTTGCGACTTTTCTTTGTTTTTATCTGTGTTCACTGGATATTTTGGGGTTCTGGACTCTTGGCTGGACGACAAAAGCAATCGGACGACATTGTGAACGGCATTTTTTTTTGTTTTTTTGTCATTTTATAGACTAAATAATCAAATTTGTTGCAGTCAAATCAATAATCTATTATATCTAAATTCCATGCTTTTTAATATGGCTGCAAACTATCTGATGTGTTAAATATGATATGTGGCTAAATCTCTCTCATCTTGGACTATCAGTTTGCTGAAATATGTTTCTGAAAGCATTGTGAGCGGGAAAGAAGTTCTGTAGCACCAGAATCTGGATTCACATTCGAACAGCGCTGCCAGATTTTATAGTTTAATCAGAGTTTCGTGAAGCAGTCGGTGTTCAGATGCTTTAATTTAAACGACACGCACGTTTGTTTTGTTCTGAGACGTCGGCGCTCTACAGCGACATCGAGTGGCAGCAGTGTGACGTCTTTCATAATAACAAATCCAATATTTTCTCTGAATCTAAATGAAATATTATGTTTGTTAAGCTCAGTTATTACAGCAAATAAATGTGTGAACGTTTATATTTATATCTACACATGTTCTGTCTGAACACCTTCTACCTTCTTATATTCACACGTTTGTGCTGCATTTATTACAAATATCACATCTGCTTTATCTGCTCGCTTTTATATTCTATTCCATCTTCTCATTACTGTGTTTTTCACGTTTCTTTCCTTCCCTCTAAATCAAATCAATATTTACAACCACAACAAATGTAATTTCTCTGCAGGGATCCACTGACAGTTATCATATTATCTTTCATTTAGTATCCGTAATTGTTTTGGAGATGCATTTATGATTTATTGGCTCAATCTGTTTAACTCAGGGCACTAAAAGAGCAACCGTTTAATAAGATATCTACGACACCGCCGCAGTCCGCTGCAGCTGTGTGTTTTCTGCACGAGGGTCGTCGTTAATGTGCCATCAATCACCGCACATTAACGCTCCACCATCCAGAAATAATAAAGGATTAGCCGAGCAAATTATTCCTTTAAAACAAACGAGCTTTAATGATTTTGTTTTTTCGGCTCGTTGTGTTTTTAGTGTTCGTCCTCTAATTATTCATCTGCACTCTGCTGGAGTGTTTTCAGCTGACGAGAGGTTTCCACTCACGAAGCTCTCCACAGAAACTAACTGATGCCAGAGATGTTCAAAATGTCTGCAGTGGAATTTTACAGCGAAGTCGACTGAGAGCTACATTTCATTTAACCACAACTGAGCCTGTAATTACACAACAGGTTGGTAAATGTGGAGTCTTTACTGTTGTTGTTGCGTCTGCTGGAGTTGAATGTCCCTCTGGCTCCTCCAGGTGGAGACTGAATATAAAGTGGACTGAGGCGGCACCGCCTGATGCCATTAATCACAGCCACTTTACTTTATATGTAGATGAAGGTTTATACATCCTAATTACTTAAATAACGCTACAAAATCATTTATTATTCCTTTAAAAACTCAGTAATCATCCAAACGTATCTCGATATAAATAACAAACACTTCCTTATGGAATGTATCAAAATTAATACAAAATACCGGAAAGAGAAAAATGTAATCACTAGAATACAGTCTCAACATTCACTAATCTTCATTAGTGATAAATATTAAAGTGTCCTGTTAATGGGGCAACAGGATTTAAAGGTGCAGTATGTAAGAATCAGCCACTCATTGAGTTTATACTCCAGACAAACAGGGGGCAGCGTCTCACCAGAGGAAACAGAGCTCACTGTTACCTGTACCAGTAGTTAGTTAGGTAGCTGAGCTGGTCCTGCAGCTGGTGCTGACTCTGCCTGTACTGGGAGCACTGGGGGAGTGTTGGTGGTGTTTACTATCGGCCTGTCACCTTAAAGGCCCCCACACACCGCCCAAACTCAAACCAACAGCCAACTGCCTTTATCCGACCACTCCGTTGCCTCTCGTTGCCAGCTCCTCAGTAGCGTGTACGTTCTGCACTTATGCGAGATGCAATAAGCCTCCTCAACAGCGGGTGGCGCTAGTGTTAAAGACGCTGGACAGAGGTTTATGCACGCGACTCTCTTTACTTTCGATCAAAACGAAACTAAACTATTTCAGACAAAAACAGCTGCATACTAAACATGCAGCGAGGCATTACCAAACAAATACAGATTAATTCGACACAATAACGGGTGGTCTCATGCCAGTACTCCAAAACATGAAAACAGGAAATGACGGAACGGAATGCATTAAAAAACAAAGCACACACAGTATTCTGCCCCTCTCACACACCGCGCTGATTCGCTAGCACACCGCCAATCAGAGAATCCAATGGCTCAGACGTCCGACGGCCCACCTCCTCAGACTTCCCATGTTGAATTCGAGCAGACGCCGTCCAAGCGGCTCCGAAAGCTTCCGACACAGCTGAACACACCAAATATATTTGTTCCTGAACACGTCCGAGTCTCTCCAAACGCTTTAGACGTCCAACGGTTGGGCCGGTGTGTTCCTGCCTTAAAATGTAAACAGTGCCTCCGGGCTAGCTGGTTAGCATGCTAACTTCAGAAGACATCTCTGAAATTCAGTATGTATACGTTTCTTACTTATTACACTTTATGGCTGCATCAATAAATATTTTCATATCAGTCAAATGACTTTATGTAATGTAAATAGGGCGACTTGTCGAGGCACAATCAGTTTCCCTCAACTACACTGAGCGTTTTAGCGTCTTTCAGCTTATTGTTTTAGTTTTTCTCATGTACTGTGGCAGCAAACGGCTCCTTGCAAACCCAACACAGTTACAATTATAATGCTAACACAAGTGTGAATATGTGTTTGTTGTTTTTTAGACATGAGTAAACCTGCGAGATTGACTTCCTGTCTGTTTTTTTTCCATTTTTTTTACTTTTTGCTTGTTCTATGTTCATCATCATGAAAGCGCTGCAAGAACAGAAAGCAGCAGATCATTTCACCTCCACAGACACTGAGAGGATGATAAACTTGTTTTAAAAGTATTAATCAATAATATTCTGTTATTTTTTCAGACCCTGATGATGTAAGTTACTGCGGAGTGAGAACTCTTTTAGAGACTGTACATTTATAACTGCAGCCTGGAAGCAAAATGTTGATTTCCATTTTAAAATAAACCATCAAGTCCTGAAAACCAGCTACACAGACAGGCAGTTGATGTAAAATAAATACTCAACTGCAACTTCTAGAGATGAAAATACATTAATATTTTCATAATGTCTGTGTGTCTGTCTGTCTGTAGCCTTTACCTGTACGTCCGCTGGTCTCGCCCTGTGCGTCGGGGCTGTCAGGTGCGTGACGTTTCCCCGCGGTGTCGTCGTACAGCAGCAGCTCTGCTCCTGGCTGGATGTCCTGAAACACTCGCAGACACACATCCACACACTCGTCCACACACACCTCTCCACAGGTGCACTGCACGGCCACGTTCTGCTGGGCTCTGCTTTGCGCCTGGCAGGCAAATCTGAGGGGAAACAAACACAAATGCATGCATAAGGAAAGATATCATACTGAATCTAATATGTGCTCGTATCTCAGCCTCTGGAGAATGATGCCAGGTTTCATCCTAGCGGGTGTAAATGCAACCGGAGATTTAGGACATGAAATGCACATGAGGTCAAATATGATGTGAACATAAGGGCTATATGATAATTAGGATGAGTAACAGATTGTTTGGGGAGTTGCCATGAAGGCAGCGACCGCCCCCTCATCACGGGAGACTCGTGGCAGAAAGTGACAGTGCAAATATTTTCCAGTTTCAGTGTCTTGGAGAGAAAAATAGGCCAGTTTTTAATCAGGACACAACACAGCACAGAGCCTGGAGCGAGACGCAGTGTTGGCTCGACACACACAGACAGACAGCAGTGGAAGAAAGTGCACACACACACACACACACACACACACACACACACACACACACACACACACACAGTGTTGACAAAGCACAACACACTCAATATGGTAAAAACCTGGAACATGGCGGGAGAGAAGGATGGTCTTCAGTAATGTATGAAGTAGCTGACAGAATGGTGAGACAATATTAATATTTTACGTGACATCTTTATTCATCTATTCATCCCAGAATCTTTATTATCATAAAACTTTTGTCTTCTGTCAACGACTGAAACATCTCACCAACTATTCAACTGATTGCAATGAAACTCTGTGCAGGTATTCATGTTTAATTATAAGATAAATCCTGATTACTTTGGTGAAGCTTTAAAGGAGAACTTTGGTCGATTTAAACATGCAGCTTCATTGCTCAAGCTACCCTCGACTTGCCAGTACCGAAGACGCGAACAAATTTGGTCCAGCCATTACAGAGCTCCGTGAACGGAGACTTAGCATTGAACGCTAACAGCATGGAGTCAGAACTTTACACTGTGTTTTAAGCGTCTTAACATGCTCCACATCTCACACCAAAAGTTATGCAACATCAGCAGACACCTTAGCACACAGCACTGTAGCGTGTATGAGTCAAACTGAATAAAAAAGTAGTTAAAACAGTGTGTTTGTGCAAGGAGCTACTTACCTGTTTGTTGACATCCGTGTGTTCCGGTAGCTAGACCAAACTAGCATATCCATCGAGTGTGCACTTAACAGGCTTAACAGGCTATTGTAAGGCTCATGGCTCATGACAGGCTGTAACATGGACATGTACATTATGAACAGAAACACGAAAATGCTGGAATACGTTTCCGTCTCCGCCAGTGAGGGAGTAAGTGCACACTCGATGGATATGCTAGTTTGGTCTAGCTACCGGAAGACACGGATGTCAACAAACAGGGAAGTAGCTCCTTGCACAAACACACTGTTTTAACTACTTTTTTATTCATTTTGAGTCATACACGCTACAGTGCTGCGTGCTAAGGTGTCTGCTGATGTTGCATAACTTTTGGTGTGAGATGTGGAGCATGTTAAGATGCTTAAAACACAGTGTAAAGTTCTGACCCCATGCTGTTAGCGTTCAATGCTACATCTCCGTTCACGGAGCTCTGTAATGGCTGGACCAAATTTGTTCGCGTCTTCGGTACTGGCAAGTCAAGGGTAGCTTGAGCAATGAAGCTGCATGTTTAAATCGACCGAAGTTCTCCTTTAACTTTTCATCTTGCATCATCAGGTGAAAATATTTCTTTGTCCAGTACTTTAGTTTGTGAATCAATACCTGCAGAGCTTGTGTCATTCCCGTCAGCCTCAGATGTTCACATGCTAAATCAAAGGTGGGTGAACATGATATTAAACATTATGGTAACATTATACTTGCTAAACAGCATGTTAGCATTGTCTCTGTGAGCATTCAGCATGCAGCTGAAAGCACCGCTGTGGTGTAACCTCACAGAGCTGCTAGCGTGTCTGTTGTCTCTTACACTTGTTACTTCTGAGTTTGTATCTCCGGCTGGATGCAGGAGACCTGGATGCTGCTGGCTGCACCGCAAATTGGCCTCCGAGGACAATAAAGATCTCTTGACTTGACAACAGTGGTAATAAACCCAGTATGTGTGTAACGAAGTGTGTTAACTTACTTGATCCAGACGGTGTTTTGTAGTGCAGCATCTTTATTTGCTGCCATCTCCATCAGCAGCTACAAAACACAACACAGAGGTTTCAATTCTTTAATGTGTAATAAATACAGCAAACATCTCTGCAACACTGACGACTTCGACATCCTCACTGTTGTTTCTTCACACTGACTGTGTTAAACTAAAATTCTGGCTGAATCTTACAAATTGCTCCATTAACGCGTCCACGCCTGACTCGGTCCGACTTACTACAAACGAGGCTGAGCGGAGAGGGAGGCGAGTTCTCATCAGTGCATCTTCTGATCTGTTTCTCCTGTGGAGCGCTGGAGGAAACGAGGAGGGCTGATTCATTATCTGCCCACAGGGTCGGCTCTTCATTAAGCGGTGAAGCTTAATTTATCTGACAAAATGGTTTTCAAACTAAATAAGAAGCTGCTGCTTAATGAATCATCTGAAAGCTGAACGATGAGATGTCCTCGAACCAGTCAGTGGGGATGGATGGGACTTAACTCTGGAGGTTTGATGCTTCACTGCTGCCTTTTGAATCGTAATATGAATACTGCACGACTTCTGTTACATCGAGGCCTCAGCTGAGACTTCTGGACTCTAAATGGACAACAACCCGCACAAAATGTTAATAAAACGTATCTTCCGGTTGGAATTTGTGTTTCTGTCGATCGCCTTGTTGTCGCTCTTCGCTGTGTTTTGTACTGATTTTAAAAGACTTAATGCTCGTTCAGGTGCAGCCGCGATTCAGAACTTATGATAATTGCAGATTTCAGAGACTAAAATTTGACTACCGGTGTCACTGAATATGTACAATTACAGGTACTCATGAAAACGACAAACATTAAGTTTAAGCATGCAGGCACAGAAGATGGCGCTTAAGTGCACTCTGAGTGCATTTAATGAGTGTCAGCTGCATCCTGGTGAATCAAAATGCTGTTTGAGTTTTGAATTTAAGGACAAAAATGGAAACATTCAGACATGAATAAGTGAATGACTGAGGTATTGTGAGGGTAACATACGTCAAGGGGAACAAAAAGTTTATTTTCTGGGCAGTTTTCATGGGTTAAAGGTCCAGTGTGCAGGACTTAGTGGCACATTTGTTGAAGGTTTCAGATTGCAAACAACCGAAAACATTTTGAAAGGTTCAATACTCAATATTAAGCAGAATAAAACCAAAAACTGAGTTCATTCTCTTATAGAAATATTCAAATGTACAGTTGAAAGTTCAGAGTGTTTCTGTCTGTTTGTACTTTAATGCTCTTGATTTTTAAAATGTACATTCACGTTACCGTCTGTGCCTCGGTGCTGCTGGTCTGGCCCGTTTTGGACTCAGAGTTCGTCGTGAGTTCATCGTCTGGGCTGTGAGTCACCGGCTCAGCGTGATGCTTGGATGCCCACTCGGCGTCCCCCTCCCTCCCCAGCAGGGATCCCGCCTCCAGCGAGCGGCCGACCCACCACAGCCCCAGTCTGCCCTCACAGAGCCGCGAGGGCCCCACGGCGACGCCGCAGGGAAGCAATGAGCAGAGAAACGAGGCGAGTGCATCCGGGATGGAAGGATGAAGGCCGGCCATCAACCTGCACAGAGAAATAAACAGCAGGTTACAGAGAGAAGAGAAAACAAGACGGAGCCACCAGGCTGCACATTTAACCACCAGAAGACTCAATCAAACACCTTTTGTTTTTACATCATGCTGATACTTTTGAACAAACTTTGACCTATTTTTATATCTGCAGTGTTAAATTTATCCTCTGTCCTATTTCATTTGCAGTGTTTTTGTTTTTTTTTTTTATCTCAGTCTGACATCATTTGTTCAGTATACTACAGATTCCAGCTATAAAACAAGAGCGAAATGAATACTTAGGATTTATGATGACCTATTTTAGATTCTTTGATGTTTTTCACTTTAAAATGATCGATGTGCTGTCTGTGAAAAATTATGTTCGACCAGATAATCATGACACAGCATGACAAGTTTCATATCGTCCCATGAACACCACACGCCCTGCAGCCATGACGGTGATGGACCCCCCGTGCAGTTTGCGTTCTGGGCCAACAGGACTGTGGACGATGGAGTCAACCTGGAGCTGCACTTCATCCTCCAGCGTCTACACGGACAGAAAGCTCAGATGAGGACGGGATGAGTCTGCATTCAGACAGGAAGCAGCACTGCTGACAACCTGGTCGGCTACACTCCGCCGACCTCCCACTGGACACATCAACAACAGAGTCACAGCTTCAGATTAATTTAGGTTTCTTGGCAACACCTTCTCCAAGGATCTAAAATGGGACAAACATGCCACAGACAGTGCTGGTCCAGTTCTAAACTGCTGTCTTTGAGTTCATGCTCACATTCTCCATCACAGAGCAGCAAACCAACAGGAAATTCAGAGGCTGCATCACATCGTTATCTCCGCCTAAAAGATAACTGGCTGCAAATCATTGATCAGCAGGACTCCAGCAGCCTGCTGGCAAGATCATCATGTCCGACCCGGCCCGCCTGGACACGGACTCTCTGAACCTCGACCCTCAGGCAAAAAGACTCACTCGTAAAAAACCTCCATGAGGAGACAGAGGAGCAGCTTCTCTCTGAAAGATGTTATAATATCGTCATGTTGGTTACACATGCCTCATCAAATACTCACACTTAATGTAGCATATGTCTGATTTTAACTCTATCTCCATGTGTCGCTCAATTCTGCTCTCATCACTTCCATAAATGTTACACATCTCTCTTCTATCTCGATAACAAACTGTGTATGTCAATTCAAACTTGTATATTCCATTTCAAAACATTCGTAACTTTCTGTAAATAGATTCTGGATTTAAAGCTGCTGTAAACACTGACGTCGTTTAAACTTCCTGTCTGTTTTGCTGTCAGCGACCACCTCCCTCTTCTCTACGTCACCACATGAACACAGAGCGATAATCAGCTGACAGCAGCAGACAGGAAGATGCTGCTCTCTGTGGCTGTGTCTCAGTTCAGGGTCTGCATCCTTCAGAGGAGCATTTGAAGGCCAATTACGTCACGATGCCATGTAGGGCTGTCCCAATCTGAAGGCTCCTCCAGATGCGGCCTTTTTTTGGAGGATGCACCTGCTACGATCCTTTGTGGCCTCACATATCCCAAGATTCTTTGCGCGCCCGAAAAAGAAGAGAGAAAGAGAGAAAATGGCGACATCGCGTGGCGTAGATCGTCACTTTCGTGGGCCTGGGCGGCAGAAATCGTGACGTAAGGGTAAAACATCTGGTGACGCAACCAGGAAATGCTCCAAAGGCTAGACCGTCACATTTAACAACGGCTGACGAGGTTAACAAGGTCTCTCTGAAGGACTCGGCCTTCAAAGACCACAAAGGCCGAGTCCTTCAGAGGATGCAGACCCTGAACTGAGACACAGCCACAGTCAGTGTGCATCAGCAGACAGGACCGCCTCTTTCTTAAATTCTGCATCCTGATTGGTTAATGTTGGCGGGGATACCAGAAAATGTCTTCTCTGACCAAACTCTCTATAACAGCTGTTGAACACTTATTTTAATAAGATAATGGCATATACTGCAGCTTTAATTAATTTAATTTATTCTTTCGTAATCTTTTGATGGTTTTATACGTTGTTGTTCTTATTTCCCATGTTGTGATTGTGGACCTGATGCCAAGACACTTTATATGCTTGCTAAAAAAAAAAAACAAGATTATGATTTTATCAACTTACATGCATTCACTGTAAATGCATCTATGAAAGAGAGAGTTGCATCACAGAGGAACACGTGTTTCAGCCGGCTAAAGTCAGAACGGTCAGAACAGAAAATACTGAATACATTAAATACACTTTAATATTATATTATATTATATTATATTCAGGTCCAGTAACATAGATTCTGATGAAGTGAGCTATTCTAGAACTCTTTCGCCCTCTGATTATTTTAAACATTATTAATAAATCCCTTTAAAGAAGCTGCACACTGGCTGGCAGGCTGACTTCAGGCTAACGCAGGGAAAAGGCATTTCTGGCCAACAACAATCACAACAACACTGGTTCTGTTAGCTGTGAGCTATTTAAATAGACTTAAATTAAAGGACTGTCCTTCTTATGGACACTGAGTATTATGGCTATTATTGATTAATCATAAAATATATGAACTTTTAGCAGAATGCAGAAGAAATCAGAAACAGCGTGTGTCGATGTTTCCCAGCTATCAACTTTAACGGTGCGTTAGCTTCGGTTAGCTAAGTGGCTTTTGTCGGCAAAAATCTGTCATTAAAGATTTTATTAATAATTGTAATAATCATAATAACTGTGTACATACTTCGGATGTGCTCGGCGTTTTAAGATTGATTGTTTTAAATTTAATTATGCCGATGTAAACTCTGGGAAAGCCATCGTAATCCAGCAAGTAAAAGAAACAACGGAAGTCCATCACGTCTGTGGTCCGGCTGGAAAAAGTGTTAGGATGTGTCAGTGGTTCCGCCCCACAGTCGCACACGGGGAAGGCTACAAATATCATTCAGTTGTTAGTTTGTATGATTATATCAATAATATAAATACTTATCTATTTACATTTTGTATGAAGGTACCAAAATTATTATTTATTTAATACTTATTTAATAGTTCTTTTATTTAGAACTCTTTGAGAAGGGTAATCTCTTTTTTGAGGGACACTTTGGTCAAAATTTATAATAAACAGGAAAAAAAAACACAATTTAAACATAATTTAATACAGGCACATAATCAAACAGCCGTTGATTTTTTTTTATCATGCTCTTTTCTTCTTCGTTGTAGTTTCTAGTGTCAGACTGTGGTGCCGTTCTGTCTACAGAAAGTGAAGGAAGTATGTCTCAAATCCAATTTGGACTTGATTTATTTATCAGGGGGAGGTGTAGTGATTTTAATATTACATGTGTTGGTCAGTTATCCTGCCCAGAGCATGTTAGTGGCTCATTTTTCAACCACACCTGAGTAGTTGCTGTTTGTTTGGCAGACTTACCTGTCCTCCTATAATTCAAATCCTAGTAAATTAAAAAATGATTTAAATAAAAAACTGTTTGAATTAGAACTGTGCTTTCTTAGCCAGTTATTGTTTACATTTTGGCAAATAGAAACCATTAAAAGTATGCAGATATGCTACTGATGAACACATTTATAGATAATTATTCCTGGATTACTTTGGTCCAGTGTTGTTTTCAATTTATTCTTTATTCTGTTCAGATTCTTAAAACTCAGCACCTTCCTATATACATCATATTAAATGACACAATGTTCTTATTTTGTTAACTTGTGTCATGTTTTCCTGATATGGTTTTTAGTTTTCAGCTCCATGTTGATCTCAAACAGCAAAATAAACTCTGGTGACACAAACTGAGTGTTTCTAATTGGATGTAATCTGAAGTGGTCATGGTTTGTTTACAGCAGGACGTACTTAGCAGGTTGTTTTAGGTTACAAACATTTTCTGTTTTCTACCAATTAAAAAGTGCAAAATATGCTGAGAGAGTCGATTCATCCGGAGGCCCGGGGCAGCGAGGTGAACCGGTGTGTGTGTGTGTGTGTGTAGGGTGGGGTACAGAGGATCCTTAAAGGACCCTATTCAGTCACAAGGTAATGCTGACGCCATGTTTCACCCACCCTGTTGGGCAAATACAAATTTACCGTAATTTTATTATTCCAGTGAGTCAGTGCAGTTTTGTGTTTACCTCGGCTGCTGCCACAGAAACACTGAGCTCACTGAGAGGCAGACGGAAGGTGAAAGACGCGGTTGTTGTCTGTACCTGGAATATCTGGGCGGTGACGCTCCTGGAATGATGGAGGACGGACTGATCTCTGCGCTCTGGTAATTATATAAGTTTCACACTTGCAAACTCTTAATGTAGCTGTGCTGCGTGAACACAGGCGAGAACAGCAGGTCAGAAGAGAAACCTGAATCTATTTCAGACGGCAACAAACACGTTTTTAGCATCGATTTCATGGTAGTGAAGGAACATGTCACCCAGTGCAACAGTGAGGCTCACTGATGTGTTTTAATAGTTTCTGGAGAACAATGGAGCTCTATGGCACAGAGGAAGAAGACATATCAGGCTGTGATACACAGACAGAAGATTGATTCGTTGATGGTTTTGGTCTTTACGTGTGATTTGTTGACAAAAAGAAACATAGAGAACATTGACATGATGAATCCTCAGAGAATAAAACAGCTACAGCAGACACATGTACAGCTTCAAAAGTAAATCTCAGTCTTTGGTTTATCATGCAGCAGGTGACAGTATGTATGAAGGAGGCGCAGCCTCCAAATACAGCAACAAAGACACAAAACAAGTGCACAAATGAGAAGAGTCAAAGTGTGAATATAAAACAAAACCACAGCAGGCACTGCACACTGTCATGTTAACAGGGAGGTGATTTCCTCTGAGGTTACAAACATGAAATAAAACAGGTTCATTATCCCGACACTCGCTCCACAGAGACACTGTGCACTGCACGGCCTCGTGAGAGACGATGACAACTAAAACACACAGAAAACAAAAGACTGAACGGGCCAACATGACAAACTGTGGGGTAACATCCGCTGCAGGTTCAATATAAAAAATGGAGCTGGTGAAAGTTTCTTCAGCGTGGCTGTGATGCTGCTGTAGTCTCAGTGCTGAATCTCTCTGCTATAACATCACCGGCTCAGTCCAGCAGAGACTCTGTCACTGTGTGAAAACAATAAATAAAAGGTTGTGTGTTCGCACTGACCCCAAAATCTCTGCTTAAAAACTACGAGACACTGAAGCAGATTACACGGTGAGTTGGATTGTTGGCTTTCTCTCGTAACTCAGTTGTGGTCGGCCCGTCACCAACCAAATCTGAGGTGAATCTGAACGGGACGGTGGCCAGTCGGATCTGCCAGAGGAACAGAGTCATGAGCTGAACAGATTCGTCTGATTCAAAGACTAAAACGTTTAAACATTTCTTCTCAAGATTTTCCTTTTGAGAGTTCAAATTTAGAGCTGCTGCAGATTAAATTTTTTTTTTGATGTTTCAAGTCCCGTAACAGAACAAATTCAACTGTCTGACCAGTGCAGTTATACAGGTAGTCCTCAGGTGCTTTTATTTCTGCCTATGTAGGTGAATGATTTATATCCAGATATCTGGACGCTCATATAATTCTGCACATAAATAAAAACAGCCTTCTGTAGAGAGCCACAGTGTAAGTTAGGTTTGTACTGCGTCTCCTCTTATGGGTTGTTTCTGACCCTGAGGAAGTTTTGTTTCATGATGTATTACAGGAGGGAACGGCTTCTTCTGAAGGAGGAAAAATGAAACTACACTGAATACAGAAACCAGCAGAAAACCTTGATGACTGATTTGAAAAACACCAAGGAGTCTCCCTCCAGCTGTGTTTTTCTTCTGACAGATGTGACATCAGTTAATAAAAACTATGAAAAATGCTCACTACAATTCTCCGAGAGCCCAAAGTGACGTCTTCAAATCGCTCCTTTTGTCCAACAAACAGTCCAAAACCCAAAAGACATTTCAATGACTGTCATAAAGGAGGAAAAAAAATGGACGGAAAGTATTTATCTGTTTATCAAATTATTAGGCGGCTCATTTTGTTTTTGTTTCGTTGCAGCTTTTAACAGACCGACAGCAGACTGCAGTGAAACAAGCAGATGCTGATTTCTATTAATGTAAAACTCGTGGAACAAAGTCTCCCGGCGATTATTTCTCAAAACAAAATTATATCACAATGCACACAATAAAAATAAACTCAGTACAATAAAATTATTATATATAATTAAAATATATTATGAGGGTCGGGGGATAGAACAGACAAACATCACATGACTGTGTTGTAGCACCCTTCCAACAATTTAAACCTTCAGATCATCTTCACTGAAATGAAAATGGATTTCTGTTTGCTTCGAATGTTCTTTTAAAATGATAAATTCTACTTTTTTCCTCTCTAGTGACGCCCGCCGCTCCTCCGCTGTGTTCTTCTTCTGGCTTTCACTGCGGCGACACAAACACAAGAGTGAGTTATTAATAAAGAACGAGACAAACTTCACTAAAAATGAAGATGAGGATGATTAACCGGGTGTTCGCTCACCGTCTGTACATTCCACCTGAGGTTTCTCCCACTGCCCGTCTGCTCTACAGCGAACCACCGGAGGGTGGCGCTGTGTGAACCCGGGGTTGCACTGATAGCGGATGATGGAGTTGACAGGATACTCCTCCCTCCTGGTGCCAAACATGTGGGCATTCTCCACCTCGGGCGGAGCACTACAGGACACTGAGGACAAGAACCAGAGGCCACAGGGCTTCATATTAGGGCTGTCAAACTATAAATTTTTTTAATCGCGATTAATCGCATTTTGTCCATAGTTTACTCGCGATTAATCGCAAATTAATCGCAATGTTTTTGGCACATTTCTTTCTGTTCTAAATGCACCTTAATGTATTTTTTTTCATGTTCTGAATACTTTTAACAACATAAGAAAGGGAAAATATGCTCGCTTTATGAAAATGTTTATTCAACACTTCAAATCATGCAGGAAAATGAAAGGCTCAAAAAATATCCCCTCACCCTAAATGGGATCAAAACATGGTGATGTCTGCTTTTGACGGGGCGGTGGGCTCTCTGCATCTGCCGTGTGTTTTGCTTGCAAATGATATTTGAGACTCGACGTACTTCAGTGGTAACTCATTTCATGTCGACAGTACGTGCAGATAACTTTTGTCCTATTGACTGAACCATGTGGCAGTGTTTTGAAAGTGAATTTGCCATTCATAAGTCCTTTCTCCATTTACTTTCACTTTCGCTTTTCAGTCCGCCGTGTTTTTCCTGAACGCCAACCCTGCTTCGTCTTCTTCTGATTCCCTTTCTTATTCTTCTGACAACCTCTGGATCAAGACTACAGGTGCCACTGACGGCCATAAATCAAACAATGCGCGTTTCTTTTTTTTAAAAATACCGAGCGTTAATCGCGGCGTTAAAAGGATGTTGCGTTAACGTGCGATTAACGCGTTAACTTTGACAGCCCTACTTCATATCAAACCACGTGTCCACTGACGTGTGTCTCGTGCAACAGCCATCGCCTTCACCCAGCGTCGAATGTTCGAGAACTAACCAGTGCAGTGATGATACAGTCAAGTGTGATATGAAGGTTTCTGGCCTCTTTTACATCACGTGAATTCGCACTTTCAACCTAAAAGCTTTGATAAACCCATCGTACGCTCCTTCCTCAGAACCAGACAGCAGACAGACAATGAGCAGAGGTAAAATGTTTTGGTCTGAAGCAACACACCTGGCCCTTTCTTGCAGGTGAACGGCAGGTGGTAGTTGCAGGGCACGTCGTTCCACTGGCCGTTCTCGTGCCAGATCATCACCACACAGTCTTCTTCAGAGTTGAAGTAGTTATCAGGCTGGTTCGGCCTCCAGTTCTCATATTGCTGAGGAACAAGACAAAGTAAAAACGTACTTTATTAAAAACAATCGCTCGTTAATTCTGGCCCAACAGTGTGCAGCATGTTGCCTTCAAACTCATCATTATATCACTCATTCTGGACATTCAGTACATCATCACCTGTACCTGAAGATAAACGTTACACACAGCACTGTTTTCCATCCAAACACCCGCTGATGAAGTCAGTGTTTGGGTGCATGTTTGCCTTTGAATAAACCCGGCTGTGTTGCAGTGGGTGCAGCGCTGCAGCTGAGCTCGTGTTTATGCAGATCAGATGCTGCGGAGCTATTTTGGTGTTTATTTTCTTATTTTTCTGGCACAACATTCACCTGCTCAGTCAGCTTCTTATCGCAGGTGCAACAGTTATTTTCCATGCTTTAGTTTGCAGAGATAAACACACACACCTCTCCAAAACCACCGGAAAGCTTTTCAGGCATGTTGAACAAAGATTGTTTTTCATGATGTGTTGTGTATCACCACCCGTGAGACATGTTGTATGAATACAGAGTAATAACTGACGATGTTTGAGGTCACAGTTGTGGTAGTTTTGAGCCACTTTGTCATCTTTTTGCATGTTATTTTGGTAGTTTTGTGTTTCTTTTTAGTTGTTTGTGTCTTTTCGTAGTTGTTTTGAGGGTCTTTATAGTCGTGTTGCATCTCTTTGTGGTCACTTTGGGTCTCTGTAGTGGTTAAGCGCCTCTTTGTAGTTGTTTTTTGTCTCTTTCTAAAAGTTCTGAATGTCTGTTTTTCATTTTTTCATCCTAGTTTTGTATGTCTCGTTAGTTGTTTCATGTCTCTTTATTGTCATTTCACATCTCTTACAGTTATTTTGTGATTCTCACTAGTTTTGAGTCAGTCTGTGGTCTTTTTCCATCTCTTTGTGGTAGTTTTGAGCCACTTTGTCGTCTTTTTGCATGTCTTTTTGGTAGTTTTGTGTTTCATTTTAGTTGTTTTTACTGTCTTTATAGTCGTGTTGCATATCTTTGTGGTCATTTTGGGCCTCTGTAATGGTTAAGTTGTTTTTTGTCTCTTTATGGTTGTTTTGAGTCTCTTTCAAAAAGTTTTGAATATCTGTTTTTGCATTTCTTCATCATAGTTTTGTATTTCTCGTTGTTTTTGTAGTTGTTTCCTTTTTGGTCTTTTTCCATCTCTTTGTGGTTGTTTTGAGTCTCTATAGTTGCTTTTTGTCGTCATTTTGTGCACCTATAGTCATGTGTTTCCTTCTTTGTACTTTCTTACATGACTTTGTGGTAGTTTTTCTGTCTCTTTGTTGTTGTTTTGTGTCTCCTCATAGTCATATTACATCTTGTTGTAGTTGTTTTGAGTATCTCTGTGGTAGTTTTATATCTCTTTGCATCTCTTTGTTTTCAATTTGCATCTTCTTGTGGTCATTTTGCATCTTTGTGTAATTGTACTGTATGCAACTTGTCCCAATGCAACTTCTGTTTGAAGGTGTCTGTGATGCCCTGACTCACCAGCGGGGTTCCGTCTGTCCAGCGGAAGTCGTTCTGTACCGTCTTGTCGTTCAGCCCGATCCACTGGTAGTCCTGTGCGTTTGCTGTGTGAGACAAAAGTGTTGAATACGTATTTTTTCATTCCCTCTCTTGTCTCCATCTCTGTGGACACAAACACACATGATGCACTCACAGTTGACAAAGTGTTGCTCCTCCGGCGTGATGATGCTGACCAGGTGTGCGTTCAGGTCCCGGCAGCGCTGCTCTGCGTCCAGCCACATCTCTCTGTCAGAGAAGTGTAGGTAGCAGTTCCCCTGAAACTTAGTCCAACCGTCCTCACACTGCTGCTCATCTGCAGCCGCAACACCAAACAGTCAACGTTCATTCAGTGCATGTAGTTCTTAATGCACTCTCACGTACATTTACAGAATTATTTAACACTTCTGGGTCTCAAATACGACTCATGAATTTAATATCCGTCCTCATCAACAGCTACAGATGGGTTGGAAACCTGAAGCACAGCATCTGATCATGAGAAGTTGTTCTGTATTCTTATCATTCTTTTTGCGATCAGTGTGGTATCAGTGTTTGAGCAGCTGATACAGTGCTTGATATTTTCACAACCCATGTAGTGTTTCAGTTCATATTCATATTCAGTCAGCGAGGAGCATATTTTCCTACTGAACTACTCTCAGTCGCTCTGGCGTCCAGTACAGATCAATGAAGAGTGTTTCCATGTGACGCACAAAACAAACGTCCTGATGCAGAACGGAAAATTTCACATAATGCTTCACTTCAGCTTGGAGAGCTCTGCCCAACAGTAATTTAATTGTGAATTATTATTTTTTTCCTTTTGCTGTTACATTCAACGGCTTCATTCATTCCCTTGCTCCCCCTTAATGACTTTATTTAAAGGGTCAGTTCACCCAAATTACATAAAGACATACTTTCATATTCCCACAGAAAAATGTGGCTTTATTTGTCCTGCAAGATATCCATCTCTCTAAGATTTCTTAGATGGCTGAGCTGTGAAAACGACCAACCAAATGAGTCGGCACTCTCCACTATTCAACACCCTAAGGTCTCTGCTGTTACACCCTTTAGAAATGATGGTGTGATCACATGCAACTACTATAGGAAACAACTGGGAATTTGTGGAAGGTGATCGACTTGGAGTTGGAGTTTTAACGTCTGGATAAAGATCAAGGAGAACATGTGACACAAAAGACTTTCCATGAACAGAGACAGGTGTTGCAATTTTATCAATTCCATTCATCTATTTGAAAATTTGAAAACAGAAGATGGAGACGTTAAATAACACGAACTCTACAATTCGCCTGAAAAGCAGATTCCGTCTTAATCTAAAATCGTCAAATCGTCCACTCCAAGGTTTTTACAGAGTCGGTTGCATGTGTGATTGAGGTGAACTGACCCTTTAGTTACTTGCCCTGTTATAGAGAAACATGGTCCCATTACAAACCCGGGACATCACAGCTACGTGTTGTACATCTTCAACCTCTGGACCATCAGGCCTCCTCATGACTTTGTATTTTCACAGAGCCACAGCGAGTACAGATGCTACTGGCTGGTGGAGTTCAGCATCTCTCTCTTCAGTTGTTTTTGAGAGGCTGTTGTTAGTAGTTATTAGCTGAAGCTGATCTCATACCGATCTCACAGCGTTCCCCTCCGTAGCTGGGTAGGCATAAGCATTTGTAAGAGTCTGCGCTCTCCACACAGGTGGCTCCATTGGCACAAGGGTCGGAATGGCACACATCTACCTCTGCAAAAAAGGGGGCGGGTGACACTACTGTTTCAGCGTGGGGTGGGGATGGGAGGGTTGCCTAGCAAGGTAAGGAAGCTGTGATAGGAGGACTATCACACAAGGTGAACAATACTGTCGTTGCTGCAACCTCTGATCCATATTAGATTTACTGCACACTCAATCATTGATGCTCATTTGATGTTGATGTTGATACTGATATGTAAACCAAATCTGTGTTTGATTCTGACAACAACTAGTAATTGTAAAATCTGCAGTAAGCCTAAGATTGAATCTTGGGTCGGTTGCAGCAGAAGATTAGTATTCAGCACATATATGATGCCAGAAAGCACATATGTTTCCCAGAGTTCAGCATGCTTACAGCAGAGCGGAGGCAGCTTATTGGCACAGCAAACCAAAAACAACACACAGGCTGAAGACGGCTGTGATAACACGTGTGACACAGAGGCTGGAAACCTTCAGAGCAGAGCTGAGACACACTGAACAAGCACTGTAACATTCAGTCTGCGACACAAACACAGAGACCCGTAGCCAGACGCAGACACAATGAACATAAAAAAATCAAAGAGACACAAAACATGGCAAAAATGATGATGCAAAACACACCAGGACAGAACAGCAGGGAGAGATAAAAGATCTGGTAAGTCTAGTGATACTGATTTGTAAACAGTACATCTAATCACAATGAGTTAAATATGTACATACTGACAAGCTGATTAATAAACAGAATGCAGACCAACAATATATAACATGCAAATCCAACAACAACAAAGACATACAGAGAAGGACTACTGGAAGTCTGTTAAACCAAAATATCATCAGACAAAACTGAGTTCAGATGTAAAGGAGGAGGGTATAATAATAATATCACTCATGATGCTGTTTGAGGACTTACCATGACAGACAGGAACCCCGTCCTCTACTGTGCATGACGCATCACCACAGGGGTTTGGTTCACATGGGTTAAAAACACCTAGAAAGTCAGGATTCAAACATACAAATGATTCCCTACTAAAAATACTTTGAAGAAACATTTATCAGTCTTACAAGTTTCATCTTGTAGTGAGCAGAACAGAAGACGTAGTAGGATGTGGCTGGACTTTTTTTTTCTTTTTGGAATAACGCAAATTATAATCTTCCTTATGGCACCAAAATAACTAAAGTGAACTTTGTGCAGACTTTAAGCACTTCAGTGGACTGTGGGAATCAAAAAATAATTGTAGTTGTGAAGTGGCAGGAGAAATGGCCAGAGACTTTGTCTGGTTTTATTTACTTTAAAAACTCTTTTAACACGCTCCAGGACACTTTTAACATCAACTGTTTCCCATCCTTATGCAGTTGTCATAGGGAGTTTTATCACCAATTTCAAATCTTCCAAACGAGGAGTCATTACAGAGGTATATGACCAGTAATGTAAATTACCCAATATACTGAGCAATTTGTAGTAGATAATTGATGAATGATTATTTTGCTTATTAATGTCCGACAATGCTGAAAAAAGCCCAAGGGCAACATCTTTAAAATTGTTTTTCTTGTTCAAGCAACAGTCTGAACTGGAAGATTTAGAGTTTACTGTCACAGAAGAGCAAATATCCAATTAGTTTCAGCATTTTTGTTTCGTCTAATTGATGAATCAACGAAGGATTACACCTCTATAGCAGTTATCACCTACGCAGGGATCATAATCCCAGGTTTGAACGAACAGTGCTTTCCATTCCCCCACACACACTCTATCCCAAAGTCTCAGAAACAAAAGGTTGACTTACCCTCCACTGAATCCATTTCTGCAGCTGTACCAGTTGCCTGCAGGGAGGCTGGTGTAGCTGCTGTGGGAGGAGCAGCCAGTCCTGCGGGGGCAGGCGCAGATCCGTAGGTTTCATCAATGTCACCAGAGGTTTGTGACAGTTCAGTCCCACTCAGGGCCTCCTCTGGTCCTGCGGTGGTCTCAGTCAGTGCCCACTCGCTGGATGTAGATGGCAACACCACCAATGGTAGATCTGCAGAGGAAACTCCTGAAGAAGTACCACTGGCTGTGAACAAGCGGTTGTCTCCGCTGCCAGAGAAGAAGCCACCGCTGCCGCTTCCTTCTCCACTGTACTCAACTGACCCTTGTCCAAGCTCCATAGACGGTGTAGTGTCTCTGGATAACTCTGTCATAAAATCCCCAGTCAAGAATGTAACACTGCCTTCTTCTCCACTCGTTGAGAACTCAGATCCAGACATTCCCGATCCAGACCCGGAGTGGTAAATCAAGCCTCCATATCCAGACAAATGTCCACCACTTCCCTGTCCAGAGCTGTAGAGCAAATACCCAGAGGCCTCCTGCTCTCCAGAGGAAGACCCTGTAAGTTCGGTGAACCCTGACCCTATAAAAGTCACGCCTGAGAAGAACTCAGTGCCACTACGAGGTCCTGAACCACTGAGGTCACCACTGAGAATCCCAGATCCTGAAATGTCTCCAGAGCCACTGAGGTCAACACTGAGAATCCCAGATCCTGAAATGTCTCCAGAGCCACTGAGGTCAACACTGAGAATCCCAGATCCTGAAATGTCTCCAGAGCCACTGAGGTCACCACTGAGAACCCCAGATCCTGAAATGTCTCCAGATCCACTGAACTCCAGTAGGCCTCCACCAAGCTCATACTCCTTGTTGGTAGTACGGATGGAAACATCGATCATTTCTCCATCTATCAGTAGGATCTGAGCATCTCCACTTCCTGAAAGTTCCCCTGACTGTCCACTTGCACTGCCAGAGTAGGATCCTGATGGGAAACCGCTAAACCCAGAAAAGTCCTGGCCGTTAATGAAACCGGACGACATGCCAGAAAACTGTCCACTTCCCCCAGAGCCACTTCCCATGGATGTGAAGCCAGATCCACTGCCAGATCCAGACAGGTCCCCACTTCCACTGAGCTCTCCAGAACCTTCTCCAGTTGAAGGGAAGATAAGGATCCCTGTGCTTCCCTCTCCAGCTTCTTGGGGTTCTCCTGAAATTGAGCCCTCTGCAGAGACAATGCTGTCGATGCCCGAGAAAACAACGGTGATGCCGGATCCTTCTCCACTGAGAGTTGATCCGGAAGCATCTGTGCTGCTGAAACCTGATGCTCCACTAGGCAGCTCAGCACTTGCACTGCCAGCGAGGTCTTTAGAACCAGATAGGTCTCCAGAGATTATCTGGTTCCCAGAGCCAGAAATGTCTCCAGAGCCAGACGAGTCTCCTGAGACTACCCTGTCACCAGAGCCAGACAGATCTCCAGAGCCAGACAAGTCTCCTGAGACTACCCTGTCACCAGAGCCAGACAGGTCTCCAGAACCAGACAAGTCTCCTGAGACTACCCTGTCACCAGAGCCAGACAGGTCTCCAGAACCAGACGAGTCTCCTGAGACTACCCTGTCACCAGAGCCAGACAGGTCTCCAGAACCAGACAAGTCTCCAGAACCAGACAAGTCTCCAGAAATTACCCCGTCTCCAGAAGCAGCCAGGTCTCCGGAGCCAGATGAGTCTCCAGAGTTATCCCCCGAGGCAGACCCTGACCCGAAGTCTGCTGAGCCTGAACCAGAGCCTGAAGTCTCCACAGGGATGGGAGGAACAATAGAAGGAACAGCTAGAAAGGACAATAAAAAAAGGTGAGGGACATTGGAAATAAAAGGGACATTTGTACATGTGATCTGTTCAGGATTTAAAAATATCTTACCAGGCCTCAACAGATCAGTAATGGATGATATGTTGAGCAGGACCTCCTGGATCTCTGTGATGTTCAGTCCAGTTTCATTTGCAATAAGCAGAAGGTCCGCTGTACGAATGAAACAATAATCAATGATAATGAAAATAAAAAATAAAGAATTAGCCCATTAGATAACAGTCAAGCATCAAGCACTCACCTCTGAAACAGTATGCATCAAATTTGGCGTCACGTTCATGGAAGCCTGTCTGGTTGGGGTTAGCGTACACAGTGTGTACTCCTAATTTTCCACCTCCACACTCAGAGCGGGGCTTGTTGATGGGATACCTGACGCTACCATCTACCAGCCAGCCCGCACGGCACTTGTCGAAGCCCATTTTCCAGGCTGCGTAGAGCTCTCCGGTGGAGGCCAGTACGGCGTTCTGCTCTTGACAGCTGGAAGCAGCTTCATCATAGGTGAAACCCTCAGCAGAGCGCACATGGAAAACTTCCCCTGTGGAGCAGAGAGGAGGAGGTATCACCTAGGTGATAAAATAACTTTAAATAGGCAGGATACTGATTGCACAGGGTATAACTGTCCTCAATGTAGATTGGTCCACTATAAACCTTGTTTTTACTAGGCTATTTGTTCTACCACTGGACTGGACTTTTCTGGAAAAACAAAGTTTGGATTGCAGCATTCGTTCGTTCATTTTCTTTTCCGCGATGTTGGATGTGATGTTGCTGCTTTTTATCCCCCTGAGTGGTTGCGGGGCTTACTGGGGCCAAATCCAGTTCTACTCATGGGCGAAGGCCAGGGTACACCCTGAATGAGTCGCCAGCTCATTGCAGGACCCTTACTGATGGCAGTGGCTGCCTCACAGGGTGCCAACTGCACATCAGGAGCAATTCTGGGGTTCAGTATCTTGCTCAAGGATACATCGACATGTAGCTCAGTCCCACCCCAGGGGAGCCGGGGATTTGCTATTCCTAGGTAACGGGTAAAGAACTGGAATAACTGGAAACTCTGCTGTGGAGAATGTGGGATAATGCTGTTCAATTGGACACAATGATAAAACGACGTTGCACGTATGTCTCTGGACTTTCATGTTAAAGCTAGACAGTGTTTTCTCACCTTTGAGCCCATCGATGTAGCAGTACACATCATATCTCTCATCTGCTGGCCTCAAACCATAGGACCGGACACCAGGTTGATCCCCCAGATCTCCGGTACATTTATCTCGAGGGAAAACAATGGGATACCTAAAAAAAGAGCAAAACCTGATAATGACGTATTGTTTGGGACAGGAAACAACTCTACTTGATCTGAAAATGCATTCCAGAATTACCTGACACTCTGGTCCAGTAACCATCCTGCATCACACTGGTGAAATCCAGCCTTATATGCTGCCTGCAGCTGCTCTGGCGTGGCGATGGAGGCTCCGACACTCTGGCAGGCTCGCTGCGCCTCAACAAAGGTGAAAGCATAGCGACCTGAGTCTGAGCGATAATGGAAGACCACACCTGCAGAGAAAAACAAGGGGAGTTCTTGTGTAGTGGAGTCATGTTTCCGTCATTAGGAACATAAATTCGAGGACTTTATCGTATCATGCATCAGCAGTTCTTTCACTGACCAGTTGGAGGCATCACAAAGTCTTTGCTGGGCTCCCGGCCTACGTCGGGCCGGGCGGTGGCTGGCTCTATCAGGTCAGTGATTAACTCAGTGACGTTCGGCGGTTGAGGCAGCGGCAGCTCAGTCGGGCTCAACGTATAGGTGAAGTCCACAACAGTAGGCTGCTGAGTCTCCACCTCCCCGACCGCCTCGCTCTCTGTGGTCGTCCTCCTGAAGAACACCTCTGGGCTCTGTGTCACTGTGGTGACACTCAGAACACCGCTGCCCTCTTCTATGAAGCCTGAACCCTCCTCATCAGGCGACTCTGGAGATGATTGAGGAGAGAGATCAGTTAGATAATGCTAAAACTTTCACAGCCAGTAATACTGAGTTTCTAACAGGCCTTCAATCATCTAAAACACACAATTTCACAACGTTTTAACCTGAATAAATTGAATTTTTTGTGGCTCTGGGGACGTGCAAAAAACACAACATTAAAATATTTCCACCTCATAACACTGATAGAGCAAACATGGTCGCAAACAGTCGCGGAAATCCAGTTGAAGGATAGAAACTTTAGCATTCATTTAAAGTTGTGAAAATAACTGAAACGATGGACTACCTGTGTAGCAGAAGGCGTCATAGCGGGATTCAGGGAGTGGGTATCCCGTCTGGTTGGTGTGGAGGTAAACAGTCCTCACCCCCACCAGACCTCCTCCACATTGTGGACGACGGATGTTAATGGGGTAGCGAACGCTCCTGTCACCCAGCCAGCCGGCGTTACACACATCCATCCCACCCTGCCAGGCCAGGTAGAGCTGACCAGTTGTGGCCAAGCGAGCTCCCCGATTAGCGCATGAAGCCTCGGCCTCAGAGAATGTGAACTTTTCTGCTGCAGCAGTGTAGAAAACTCTGCCTGTATCAGAGAAGACAGGTTCAGTTAAGTTCAAGCAAAAACAATAAAAGAATGAGAGATAAATCACAAAGTAATCCTGATCGCCAATTGCAGCGTACCCGTCATCTTCTCAGTGAAGCAGTAGACATCGTAAGTCTCATTGAGGTCTCTCACTCCATACGTCCGGACCCCAGGAAGTTCCTCTTTGTCCCCATAGCAGTTCACACGAGGATCGTGGATCGGGTACCTTCGGTTCAATGAAAATTAGCTTTGGTGTCGTCAACATGAAATGCTGTAAGTCTTCAATATCCAAGTAACATTTTCATTCATGGAACATTTGCAGCTGTACTGCAACCTTAAAACTACCACATTTTTCTTTTTCATACATCCCCGTTTGTTTGTTCCTCCTTTGGCTTTAAGTTTTCCAATGACGTGATGCTGGCATTTAATTCTAAGCTTTAAAATGGTCTCATCTAACAATGACACAAACATGCGAGACAAACTTTCCAAAGAAGTGATAGATTTTACAATGTGGATGTTAATCTAAAGCAGGTCTTGAGGCTTTGAAATCTGATATCTGAAGTCATCTTCAAAACAAGTAGAGGGCAGCACCAGAATTTCACCAGAGTAAATACTAACTGCTGCGAACTGTAGCTGTGTTGGCTAGTTAGCTCAATTAGCTGTGCAGCTAGAGGTAAGGACACCAAGCTCAAAACACCAGGGAAGTGTGAGTGTTGACACTAGAGTACAGGAGCTCTGGACCTGGCAGGAGCTAGCTGGTTAGCATGCTACTCAATACATGGACGTCATGATCTCAAAACTGAGAAGTCTGAGGTTTTCTTCCAGTGAACAACCCTGACTATGGATGTGCTACGTTGCTCTCCGCGCTGTGGTAAACAGGGGTGTAAGAAAGTTGTTGCCATGTTGCTGTCGTGTGACAAACTGACCTGACCGTCTGGTCAGAGAGCCAGCCGGCGTCACACTGGTGAAATCCGTCATCGAAGGCCGCTTGAAGCTGTTCGGGTGAAGCCATGACCGCGCTGTTCTGGGTGCACGCTGCGTTCGCCTTTTCAAAAGTCAAAGTGTAGCGACCCATGATGGCTCGGTAGTGGAACACGATACCTAGAAAGATAAACAAGCATTGAAATGAGGCCAGACTTGGAGGAGATGTGTGCACCTGGCAAGAATTTGGCAGCATAAAACTTTTTCCTGAATATCCAGATCACCGTTACCTCTCTGACATTATGTGACACTGATGCGTACCTTGAACCTGCACGTGGACGATGTCGTGGTTGTCCTCGATGCCCTGCTGAACCTCACAGCGGTAGACTCCTGAGTCGGTGGACCTCAGCTCAGAGATCTTGATGCTGGCGTCTGTGGGAGTCACGGGGTAGCCGACCAGATGAACCCTGTCCAGGTAGCTCTCGCTGATACGCACCTGTCCTTCCAGGGCTACGAGAATGGTTGTGACTTTTTCTTTGGTGACGAGGCTCCATTTGATACGATGAGACAGGGGGGTGATGGTGGGAGCTCCTGGGTCTGGGACGGTGTGGTCCTAAATCAAAAACAACAACACCATTCACTTCCAATCTGATTCTTGGGTTAACTACATAAAACCTTGAACTTAAACACATCAAGCAGACAGACAGAGAACGTTAGCATCATCTGGAGTTGTATTTTTGACCACTTATCAAATTCAAGTCCAATTTTCACTCTCTGTTTATCTCCGTCTTGGTCTCCACAAACTCCTGAGTTAGCATGTAGCTCTTTAGCTGCTGGACTTTCTTCACCAGCTACAAATCAAATGCACAAACTGCAATTTATGCCTCATGGGATCTCTCGATCAAATAGAGGAGAGTTCAGTGTGATAAAAACATCATTGTTGATGAAATGTTCATGCTGTCTTTTAAAGTTGTTTGTGTTTGCCGTCTTCCTTCCTCTCTCGTTGACTTATCATCTGATGTGAAGTTGTAGCGCCAAGCTACACAATGAGGTGCACGGCAGATAATACTAATATCTTGAATAATAACCTGAAAGCTGATAATGACCCACCTCAAAGTAACACGGTAAAACCAGCGACCCTCCCAGCAGAGGACGCTGTGGCCCCTCCAGAGGAATGCTCACACTCAGCACGTCCTCCGGGTCTGTAGAAGAGATCATCAGTTCACTGAGTTTCACTTCATCATGACATTATTATATACACGTATACATAAATGTGCATTCTTACCCATGAAGGAGTGCTCCTCATAAATGTAGTCAAATGACGCTGAGATGACATGTAGACACAAAGACAGCAACACGATCCACCTTATCATATTTTACCTGAAATATAGCAAAAACAATATGATTATTATTGATAATAATGAATCAAACTTAATGTAAAATCGTCACAGAAAATATTAAAGGTGTAATTTGTAAGAAATGTCAAGAGCTCAACAGTAGCAGCATGTCTGCTAACTGCTGCTAACAGTTCTTTTTGTTGTAGCGACTAGCTGACGTTAGCGAGTAGCTCAGTTAGCCGTGGAGCTAAGTGGCAGGTAGCTGTCGGGAGTTACAGCAGGTGGAGAAAGAGAGGTGATGGAGGTGAGAGAAAGAGAAAGAGAGGAGATGGAGGTGAGAGAAAGAAAAGTGATGGAGGTCAGAGAAAGAGAATGTCTCTGAATGTCTGTTCAGTCCGGGCTTGGATCCACTTGGTCAGACTCAGATCCAAAGTCATTTATGTTCGGTCACGCGTGTCCACCTTGTTTTCCACATCTCCACCTTTAACGTCTGAAACGCTCCATGATGCCAGTTTCCCTCCACATTGAGCAGTGACACACAACGTCCTCACACCTCTGTAACGTTCATGATTACTCACTCACTCAAACAGCCGCCTCTTATAAAACAAGCAGTTCTTTCAAATGTAATTATTTGCTGTTACTCCATCAGAGGAACACTTCCTGCTCCTCCCTCCATCGACAGGCAGAAACTCTCCTCAGATTCACTTTGTATATTTGTTCACGTCATCAGAGGTGACAGGTCCAGGCCTGAGCGGTCGGGACCAGGGCTCTAATAGAACTGGGCCTTTAAAAGACTCATTTTAAAGTATTCCTCAGTGATACATAACTTAATTAACTGGAGAGTTTTACAGTAAGAAATTAATTTGCTTCACCAGACCGACTGCCTGACAGCTACAAGAGTTACTGTTCAGATTAAAATGTGCATCAGAGAACAACATTGTGATTCTACATCCATGTTATCAGCATTAATAATCTATAATGTCTTCTGAATTGAGTGATTTTGACTTTACCTCAAGCACATTTAGGTGATAATACTTCAGGACTTTGGAGCTGATGGAGAATATTCTGCTGTTGTTAGCTGAACATCAGCACGTCTGACATCGCTGCTCACCTTCTGTGTGTTTTGTTTGTGTTCATCTGTTTTGTGTTTTTGCACCGTTGGTCTCAGAGGATCGACCTTCGATCAGTTGTGTTTGTACATATAATAATTTATGGTCTCTAAATGGGAATGATAATGATTAATCGATTGATCATGAATCGATTAATCACTGTTAAGAATTTAACCGATTTAACATTTATTAACTGACAATCAGAGATGAGCACAATGTCATGTTACTAATTGGAAATACTTGTTTATCAAATATATCAAACTAAAATACAGAAAACTGCCATGAGACAAATGTTTTTCATTTAAATTGAAGTTATTTTGAATATGTAAATACAAAAAGGTGGACGGGAGCTCTGTTATTATCATCGTTCCAGTCACCTTGTGATGACTTTAACTCCTAATGTCGTTCACTCTGATTCTGCATTGAATATCAATCATTTTAAATATTTATCAATAATCAGTTGTTACGTCAGACGACTATCCGTTACAGATTCCTTGTGAATGTCGTTTCTGTCTCTAACTAAACTTTTCCAGCTTCTTCTGTTGATTACACACAATTTCAAAAATCTGTCAGAGAAGAATTTAACTTCCCTCAGACCCTCTGAACAGAACCCAGGAGGGAGGGAGGGTCTCCTCAGCACCGATGTTTGGACTAAGTGACAGTTGATTATAGCAGCCAAGTTGTGTGTGTGTGTGTGTGTGTGTGTGTGTGAGCCGGCTCCACACTGAGCTCATTCAGCCGGCGCTGAGGTCCACTCCCAGAACGACCCGGGCCCATAAGACCAGATCTGTTCCCCCTGCAGCAGCTCTGACGACACCAGGGCGTAGGTAAACAGAGTCCTGCCTTTTCCATCACGTCTCAACACTGCCAACATTCAGCCAGGAGAGGCGGAAAAGTGAGACGTGATGGGAGGAGCGGAGGCCGGAGGTGTGGTCACAACCGGGCCGTGATCCTCACCTGCTCCCTCATGTGGGTTTGTAGAACGAGCTCTCTGCATGACGCACATTTCTCAGAAGTTTAGCAACCTCAGATTCATCGTTGTGTGATGATTTTACAGAAGTACTGCAGACTACATTGGACACACCTCTCTTATATGTTGGTGATTTGACTCCTGCAGTATTTTCTTTAACACCATCTCTTTTTAAATCTGCTCCAAAGAAAAAAAAAACTATTAAGTATTAAGTAAGTAATCAAGTATTTATTCTTGGACAACTTTTGACTTTTCAACACAAATATCTGAACTTTCTCCTCCTCACGTTTTCAGTGCATCAGAAAAGGCGTGTTAGTGTCTCGTATCTGCAGAGAGTTTCTAATTTTCTGTCTTTGTTGCTGCTCGGGACGCTTTACCAACCCAACATGTGTCTATTTGACGTCCTGGGAATGAGACTCAACAATCAACTGTCTTTGTGGTGCGTTCAGGAACAGCTGGGACAAATCCTACTGATTCTACCTTTAACTTTAATAGTCTTTGAATTCTATTAATATGACGTGAGCTTCAGTTAGCTTTGAGCACAAATGTCCTTCAGAGGGAGACTTTTTACTCTGATACTCTGAGTACATGTCAGAGCCTGTAATCTATTACTTTACTGGAGTAAACAAGTTGAATCAGTACTTCTACTTTTACCAGAGTCTTGTATCTGAACTTCTACTGGAGGAAACGATGTGTGAACTGTTGCCACTGCTGTCAGTATTAAGTCAAATAGATCACAGTTTTGTTTATAGTTTATTATTTGATTATTTTTGATTAATGCATTTTTATTCTAATTATTTGTATTCTGTTTTGTTTGGGTGTTAGGTTGGATTATATATACATGAAATTGTACTGATACTGACATTCTGTTTGTCCGGTAGAAAAAAAACAGTCACTTAATTTTTAAAGTTTTAAAGTTATTTTTTTTCTCTTTCAAAAATTAAAATCCACAATGAACAAAGAGAGAGGATGGAGTTTGAATCCACAGGTGGAGTCTGAGGAGTTCAAACTAGTCTGAACTGCAGATTTAAATCACAAAGTTGTGAATTAGCTGAAATCAGTAATATAAATAAAACAAACTCATGAATACACAGTTTTAACCTTCTAAACCCCGACAGCTCCTCATGATGCGCACACAAACCAGTGAATACCAAATATATCAACTATACAAGGATGACGTTTGTGGAAATTTGCAGAAAATGATGCACATGAAATCTAAAATGTGTCTCAAAGCATAAATCATAAAGCTTCAGTGAAGATTTTGATAAATTGGAACCGTAAATTAAAACTTGAGGTGATATTTAAGAGTTTAAGACATTTAACAAATCTATCAGGTGATAGTCTTCTTCATTACTTCCACATCTCATTTGGCCCAAACTAAACTTAACTGTACAACAAAGTGTATAAAAGTGTTTTACCCACCTGTTGTAGAATTCTTCACCCCTGTTGAAGTCAGACTCTTCTTCGGTGGTGTGTTTGTGTGTCAGCTGAGCTCCGGGTTGTGAGTTAAAGTCCCGGTGAGCAGCAGCAGCAGCAGCAGAGAGCTCAGGATGCTCGGCTGTGTGCAGAGGAGAGAGACTGGGACCAGGTCAGCCTGCAGACCTCAGAGGGAAACACTGGAGCCAAGCTGCTCTGCTTTCAAAATAAAAGCACACCGCTGCTGCTTCCAATGTTCCTCAGCTGAGTCCCTGATGTTTTTTCATCGTGAACTACTGACATTGAGGGAGTTTGTGCACTGACAGCATTGACATCTTATACTCAGTTGCTTTTTTTGTTGTTCAAATTAGAGAAAAACAGTTTTTATTAGATTGAAACCTGAAGACCACAGAACTTCTGAATCAGTGCACATTATTCACATGTTTTTTAAGGTCGTAACGTCAGTAAAAGTTTGAAAAATGGTTCTACAGCCTTTTTAAAAATGACTCTTCTACTTTCTGTAAAGTGACTCAGTAGTAGGACTATGTAAGACTGTAAAAATGTACCTTACACCTTGTATCCTTTGAAAAGTGATGGCCTCACGTGTTCCTGACCATTTTACACAATTGTGTTTTATTTTGACAGAAGAACTGCTCCACAAGTTCTGTTTGAGTTTAATTATTTGTGACAAAACACCAGATTTATGATGAAAACCTGGACACAAGGCCGCCACAGATGTCACATGATCCTCTGCTCTGCTGTCCTGCTCTCACCTTTGGACTCCTCTCATTGGCTCCTTGAACGTTTCAGAGTATCGCGCCTCACCCCTTTAACTTCCCTCCACCCGCCTGCTTTCACTCGTGAATAGAAAAAAAGTAAAAAGCCTCCAAAATCTGGAGACAAAGCTGCTCTTTCAGTCGGGCGCCGCTGAGCGCTCGCTGGGCAGGAAACAGCAGCATGTGTAATCACAGCATTCACAAGCCTAAAGATGTTGTTGCTACGGTTACAAATGGACCCCACTTAGCTTATAATGGGAGTCCAGGTTGAGTTTAAGTGCCACATAATGAGAGTAACGCTCTGTTTCCAACTGCAGCACATGGTGCATTTAAGTTTTTGCATAATAGTGGAATATAAATGAAGGAGGTTTCAGGCTGATTGTTTTACAGCTCAGTGATTCCTCATTGAACTCTCCTGTACACGTTAAAGCCCCCATTTTGAAAGAGGTGTAGGGATCTTTAGTCCTGAGATGAAAGATGAACAGTTTGGGCCTTTGTCTCCTCTCGGTTGTAGAAGTTAAGATGTTCCTCAGCGTCGTGGCCAATCAATTCCTCAGTACAGAGAGCGTTAACGGGAGGTCAGCAGAGAGAGAAGAGACATGTCGCAAATGGGATTCATAGATTTAGCAAATGCATTTGGTTCTTTTGCACGGTTTAGTGTTAGAAGTGCTTCATCATAGTAAGTACGTAAGTAAGTAAGTTTGGTAACACTTTCTATGAAGCGATCATAATACGGTTGTAATGAGGTTATAATGAGGTTATAATGATTTATAATTGGTGTTATAATTACTTATACATGTTCATGATGTCTTATAATAACAATTATAAACAGATTATAATGTTTTTTCATAATTTTTTTTATAAGGGTTCAACCATCATAATGTATCATAAAGTATTATAACTAATCTCTCATGAACGCATTATAATCACTATTATTATACTTTATAAGGTGATTATAATTTATTATAAGTGTTATGTCAAATAATGGCCGTATGAGAGTGTATAATGCTTAAACAGTGGTTATAAACCATTATAAGAGGTCATTGGATGCTTTAAGTAAAGTGAGGACACTCTGGTGGCATCCAATGACCGCTTATAATGGTTTATAACCACTGTTTAGGCATTATACACTCTCATACGGCCATTATTTGACATAACACTTATAATAAATTATAATCAATCAATCAATATAATACTTTATGATACATTATGATGCTTGAACCCTTATAAAACATTATAAAAAAATTATAATCTGTTTATAATTGTTATTATAACACATCATGTACATGTATAAGTAATTATAACACCAATTATAAATCATTATAACCTCATTATAACCGTATTATGATCGCATCATAATGCGTTATAAGAATGGGCTTCATAGAAAGTGTTACCGTAAGTTTTTATTTATATAGCACTTTTTTCAAAGCAAAGTTTGCAAAGTGCTGTACAGGGTACAGTAAACATAAGTAAAAACATCCGATCGACGGATTCAGTGCAGGGATGAGATTATTTGGACCAAAGAAGAGAACTTCGGTTTTGTCTGGATTTAATTGAAGGAAGTTGAGAGACATCCAATCCTTGATAGCAGTCATGCAGTCATGGAGGATACTGATATTGGCCATGTCGTTGTGTTTAAAAGAGAAATAGAGCTGCGGGTCATCAGCATAACAGTGGTGGGATATACAATTGAACTGGCTGACCAAATTGCCTAGAGGTAGCATGAATAGTGAGAAAAGGATGGGGCCAAGGATTGAACCCTGCGGAACTCCACATAGTCTCGGTGCAGTTGAGGACATGAAGTTGTCTACGACCTGACACTTTATGTTTGATAGGTAGGAAGAGAACCAGTTAAGAGCGGAGCCCAAGATACCAACCAATTTATTAGTAGACACAGTCAAACAACTAGTGAGGGAATATTTATCAGGACTTCCAGGGAAAACGACCTGGTTAGCTGGTTAGGTTTTAGGAAAATATCTGGTTCTGTCGCCCCGAACATGGCTGGAAAATCTCCCAACAGCCCATCATAAATCCCCAGTGGTTTCACTCCTATAAATGTTGACATGCCTTCTCAAACAGCGGTCTCTGGCTTGGCAGCCTTCTCACCTAGTTGTGACTGGTGGAGGTGATAAGTCAGGGTCGAGCCTCAGATAATCTGCTCCTCACTTGGGTCAGTTTTAAACACAGTTTAAGGGTCAGAGTCAGAGTTAGTTAAACATCCTTTAAACGCTGAGCCGGCTCGGTGTGAGTTTGTCTCTCCATCCCGACATGAACGCTGCCGGGAGGCTGAAGGGACGCAGGAATGGGGAGAATGTAAACTCTGAGAGGTACAGGGTGGACTTGTTCTCTGTGTGTCGGCCTCGCTGGATTTAAATCTGAAAGGCGTACAGTAACTGGACCACCTGGACCGGGCTTCAAAGAGCGTGGAGGAGGTGGGGGCGGGTGGGTCGGGCTGTGCTCACCGTTCCTTCATGGCGAGATCGTGTCAGCAATTGTCCCATTTTTCCCTCTGCCATATTTGGATTTTTCCACTTTTGGAATATTTGTCCCGAGGATTTTGGGTCGGGGTGTGCCTGCAAACTTGGCTATTTATACTGGACGGGTCGGTTGTGATGACTGAATGTCTGACTAACTGAATTAATTCCCACTCAAGCCCGACCTCAGCAAACTGTCAACAAAGGAAAACTGTTTTGCGAAGACGCGAGAATAACGGTAAACTTTAAAGTTCCTGGTGTGTCTGAGGCGGGCTGTGTGTGTGTGTGTGTGTCTGGTTCTGTAGTTTCCTGCCTTCGTCAGGTGGCAGTGAAGTGACCCACAGTGATGGATCAATGACAGAGTTTCAGTTGAGTCCTCGGGGATCAGCAGACATTTAACTTTATTCATTCTGTTCACAACAAAGGCCGCTCTCTGAACAGGACCGCTGTCTGAGAGCTGCGGCGATGAACACTGAGGGCGGTTGTTTGCTTCTGCTCGAGGGGGGAGTTTCTTCTTAGACACCAGTGTGGTTTTCTAGTGATTGTATGAAAATGTTGTTTGTGACTTTATACTAAAGTGACTAATAATCACTAAAATAACACAGTCAAACGTCCGAGTACAGGGATAGTCACACCGGAATAAATGTTGGCATTGCACGTTTCTGCTAAACACAAATATGTTCAAATGTCACGTTTTTTAATGTTCAGTTTTAACTTTATATTGTGACGACGCTGTGCTTGTGGTCCGGTTTGGTTTGGGCACAAAAACATCTCGGTTCTGTCCCGACGTCTTATCAGCAGCCGTCTTGTTTAGCTGTGACACCTCCTGACACGACAGTCAGCTGATATACGTCTAACTTTAAAGGGATATTCTGGTGTAAATTTAATCCATGGTCTAAATCGCCGTGAAACTGTGTTAGACTCCCTTTCGATAGATCAAGTTAGCAGACCGCTAATTTACGGAGTTTTATCAACCTCAGAAACGACTGCACGACAATAATACACTGCAGTAAATGGATCCAAATATATACCGCCACCAAAAAGCCACAAATAATGCTCAGAACAGCACCAAACTTCAGCAACAGTACAAATAGGGTCTCAGCACATAGTCCGGGGCATCTAACCTCCGCTAGCTTAGCTGGATTTCTATTGGGAAGCTAAAAACAGACTTCAACTCTCCTCCATCAGCTTCCGGGTCGGGGAAGTCCCGACGCGACGATTACCGAGTGCGGTTAGAAATGCTCAATTCCGTTCTTTTCCCTGTCCGCTCTCGATAATAACTGTTATAAACTGGCAGGTAAGACACATATGAACTTTGATTGCTTTTCCATGGAGTCATAATCATACATTTTCGTCCATGAGCAGCGAAACTCTACTACACTCGGTAATCGACTCGTCGGGACTTCCCGTCAACAGGAAGCTGCTGCAGAAGAGTGGTAAATTTAGTCAGCTTTTCAGTAGAAACCCAGCTAAGCTAGCGGAGGTTAGATGCCCCGGACTATGTGCTGAGACCCTATTTGTACTGTTGCTGAAGTTTGGTGCTGTTCTGAGCATTATTTGTGGCTTTTTGGTGGCGGTTTATATTTGGATCCATTTACTGCAGTGTATTGTTGTCGTGCGGTCGTTTCTGAGGTGGATAAAACTCCGTAAATTAGCGGTCTGCTAACTTGATCTCTCGAGAGGGAGTCTAACACAGTTTCACTGTGTGTTAGACCATGGATTAAACTTACACCGGAATATCCCTTTAATGTGATGCGGCATGTTTTGTAGTAATATTTAACACATCCGCGGTTTGCTGAAACGTGTCATGCCAACATTTCATTCCGATGACCTGGCTGACAAAAACACAGGATAGATCCTCATTTTTGTGATGATATGGACGACTCCTTTACTTTCTAGAAATTCTTTGGTTATATTTTTTTAATATTCAGGCTCACCTGTCCTACTCTGAACCATCACTGTTCGTGGTTCTGTCTGGTGTTTTGGGATTTTCCGAGCCGTTGGAGAAACTTCGACTACAACTTTTCCGACAGCAGAAGCTTCCCTGCAGTCGGGAAGTCTGCTCTCCGCTGCTGAAAGGATTACGTTCGAAATCCTCTGAGGAGAACATTTGTTGAAAGCAGAGTGTGTTTATTTTTTCTTGCCTTGTACTGACATGAATAGCCGCTGTGTGCAGAGCAGGACCGAGTGCGCAGCTTCACCTGGAGATCCGATACAAGCTGCTGATTCCTGCTACACTATCTACAACGTGTCTGAGTCTGAAACTAACCAGGAGCAATAAAACAAACCATCTGCAGGGTGTTTGTTTTGGACAGAAGTGGAGGCATCTTGGATATTTACAGGATCAGAGTCAAGAGGGAAAACAAATACTAGCATGGATTTACTTTAACTGAGTCCACAGGAACACAAATGACAGGCAGTAATCAATAAACTCTTTATACAGGTCCAGTTGAATAGTACAACATGTTTTTTCTGTGATTCTGATATCTAAGAAAAACACACATTTTGAGCTACATTAGCTTTGAAGGGACAGAAAAGTTGGGCCGTTGCTTTGTGCACAACTTCAGACCTCAACTTTTATCCACCTTCGAGTCGCCTGCAGTCGTCACAGCCACACGGAGCTGCTGGCCGGCTGGAGACTTGTTGTATCATGTTTGCAGGACACGTTTCTGCAAACCACAGTTATGTTAAAGTTTTAAGAGGATCAACATTTCTGAAGCGACTCAGAGGATGTTTTAAATGAGACTTCAGAACTTTTCCAGCTGTGTTCGTACCGACAAAACCAGGTATTTTAAGGCTAAACATGATCTTTTACTTGTTTAACCAAGTGGTTCTTGGGCCTAAAACCAACCAGAGAGTATGTAAGATGTGGACAACTTAAACATATGAAACTGAAAACATCAGCGCTAACATTTATTCTGGTGATTGGGTTAATCTTATCCTAGAGGTAACTACTAGAAATCTACATATATTACAACATACGGTTATGAAATGTCCTGACAGCTGTTTGATCCAAGCTTTAATTATTAAAGTGTACAGTAGTTAAAAGTCTGAAGCGAATTCAACAGTGTCATTTATAAGAAATAGCCAAAATTTAAAGCGCACTCCAAAACGACAGAGGGCAGCTTCACTGCTCGCTGCTGCTCACTGTCCTCTTTGCTGCAGCTATCTCAGACTGTAACAACTAGCTGCCGCTAAGCTCAGTTAGCCATGAAGCTAAGTTAGCTTACGGGAGTTTGCCTGGATCGGGATGTCCAAAGTCAGGCATCAGCAGTGGATAAAACAGCATGCAGGAATCATTTCACATCTTTCTCTGTGAATTCGGGACGTATTTCAACCAAACCGGAGGAGACCGTGAAGACAAACCAAGACGTTTCTGCAGTGAAGCTCGTCTTGGTTCAGGGAAAGAGAGGAACTTTAATTCAGCTGGTGTAAAGTTGTTTCAGTTGTTCAAATTCAACAGATTGCAAGTTTGTTCATGTTTTATGGAAAACAAGTTTTCCGTTAACTCAGTTTCTTGCTCTTCGAATGAATGCTCGTTTATTTCTTTCACAGAAAGAGGACGAAGGGAAACTGACTTGTTTTAAACTCGATGACGCAGCATTAGTTCCTTTCTTTCTAACCGGGTTTTGGAGGCTGTTTTCTCACCCCGGTGGTCTCTGACTGACGGCTCCTGAAGTCTTTCAGGTGAAGTGAAAGGCACAGTTACGGTTTTCCTGACCACAATATTCCGGAGTACAAGTGTGTTCATGCATGTAAATTCTTCTGTCAGAATCGGAATAAATCCTACTTTCTGACAGAACAGTGTTTCCTTTCGGCAGAGAACAGAACAGACTTTCTTCTCGCCGAGCAGAGCTTGAAAACACAGCTGATAAAAGACGACGTCCACCGTCGAGCAGACCGCCGGCAGCCTGCGTTTACTCGACACCCGGAGTCATAAACCGCCACGTTACTCGCATAGCTGCTCGGGTGTTGTGACACGTGCCTCCAGCCTCTGAAAGGAGTCTTGTGCATGTTTTATATGGCTGTCAGACACCGTACACATGCGCTGGTCCAACAGGACGTGTTCACATTAAGTGTTAAAATAACTTAGAGCCATGTCGCTCCTTGATAAATGCACTTTCTTGAATAGCTGTTATAATTTACACCCTCTGTGGGCGCTTTGTGTTTGTAGAAGCAAAGATTTAACTGAAAGAAGCACTTTTGTGTTTGGTTACAACACATTACTTCCCCGGCTGTGGAAATAAAGATGCTATTTGAATGTGTTTCAGGCTACTTCATGTAAAGACATGTCAATTTGAGATAAATGTGAGAAATGAGATAAAGGAACCGTCTGAGTCGTATTTGAATGTGTCTGATTGTGAGCAGATGTAAGAGTTGACCCTGAAAATGATTTTTTCTCATTTTTCTCGCTCTCGTTTGTTTTTTTTAATGTCTCAATGCATCTGATCACACAATGTGAGTATTTCAGACAACAGGACGGCTTTGAAATGTGATCCAGATGCATTTTGCGATTTCTTTGTCTGCTGTGTTTGTGAAATATCTATTTCCCTGCTGTCAAAAGGAAATCAGTATTTTTTTTTTTTTTTGCTCTTTCCCATTTTTGCTTGTCAAACAACAGAACAATTATTCTCTGTCATCATCTGACGAGACGTGACCCAGCTGAAACTCTACATAAAGGCTCCAAAAACAACCAGCTACTGTTGTTTTTAGCAAACATTGTTCAAACAGGAATGAGTGAAGCATTTGGTGGCGACTGTGGATTTTCACAGTGTGTCTAAGTTTTCCTTAAAACACTGACTGTATAAAATATATAGACTGAGCTTTTGCATCTGAAAAGAGAGGGCAACGCATTCTGGCCAGCAGGGGGCGACTCCACTGGTTTCAAAAGAAGTCTGGTTGTACATAAGCATATGAGAAAATTACCCGACATATCATTTGATTTATAACCTCAGTAAAGAGTTTACTAACGACATTATGATCTCAATCCCTAGTTTGAAGTCTCCTCCAACACAGCATGGTGTTTATTTAGTAAATTATGGTCCAAACTAGAGTGAAATCGACGATATAACAGGGTATGGTTTAGGGCGTGGCTGTCTTGTGATTGACAAGTCATAGCAACACTCCCCAGCTCCACCCTCCCATCCATATATGGTCACAGGAAACAAGATGGCAACGGTCATAAGGCCAACCTCAAGGCTACAAAATGGTTCAATAAAATGATTGGTACACTCAATATAAACTGCACCGTCCACGTTGATCTGTCATTAGTTCTGCAGCAGAAAAGACAGAGGAAGTAAATAATCCATAATTTCCCTCAAATGCATCAAACTAAAGTAACAAACCTGTTTTGAGAATGTGAGGAGGAGAAAGTTCAGATATTTGTGTTCAGATGTAGAGAGGAGAAGTCACAGAGATACTCAAGTAAAGTACAGATACCTGAAACATCTACTTGAGTACAGTAAAGAAGTATTTGTACTCTATTACTTCCCACCTCTGTCTACAAAGAGCCTTTTGCATTTCTATCGGTCCTGATGGGGGAGAATGAGACGAGGCGTGTTCAGTTGGTTGCAGTGTGCAACCTCACTGCTTGATGCCATTAAATCCTACATACTGGACCTTTAACAGCCGGGTTGAGGGTGGTCTCATCTACGTGGCGGCTGTCCACATTTATCAGTTCGGCTGTTTAAGGAACAACTCGGTTGTTTGAACAGCGAGCCAGAAGCTGGATAAGTAGCTGATAGAACTTCACAAACACTGGAGACCCAGCAGCTCCCAGAGAGAGAAGCAGATCCTGGAACTGGGTCCATAATGAGGCTCCTTGTCCCGGTCTGACCTGCTGCTGTAAGTTACAGAGAGTGAAACACCCCTGACTTGAGCAAATGGAAGCCATATGAGGGCAGAGGGCAGCAGGGTTCTCCTCACAGAGGCTCTTTGTGACAGGAGCTGTAGGTGGTGAAGGAGGAGACGGGGATAGTTCAGATGAATCTGACTCAAACAATCTATACGTGGTTTCAAGCGCATACAAACACCATGTTGGTGCCAAAAGGGACGAGGTATTTTCATTCCTGTGCTGAAAATAGTTGGCTGTTTTCTCCGTGTTCAGTCTGAATATAGAGGAGGCTTGTTTGCACGCTGGTCACCCTGCTGTTTATAAAATGCTCTTTTCATCAGCAGTAGAGTGGCCCACAATGACCCCACTAAGTTAACAGCAGCAGCAGCCTCATCTGGCCTGCACACAGGTATGTAACGGTCAGGGTGGCACAGGGAAGCTCAGAGACACGCTGACGTCAGTGTCGGCCTTTACATCAGCAGCAGCAGCAGCAGCGGGCGGTTTGCTCTGCTGAGTGTATTGATGGAGGGCAGGGTCACCTTTTAAAAACCGCTGAGTTTGAGTAGGAGAGCCCACCACTGAACGTCCTGTTGTTGGATGTATGCAACACTCACAATCAATGAAGTGTTCCAGCAATAGAAGTGGTTAAAGTTTCTGTAGGGGCTTTACAGCGGGAGACGTCAGAGGGTTGCAGGTTCAATCCCACAACTGCATGTGAAAGTCTGTTTACCATTATATAAGAACTTTGTTTTTTGTGACCAGATTTTTATTATTGATCTTCGTTTTCTGACAAATGTAGCTGCGCTTCTGCAAATAGTGTTTCTGGTGCCTCACACATCATCTGGCATTTGTAGCTGCATGACACACATATGACATATGACTAACATATAACATACATTTACTCAAGGCCTGTACTTTGTTAAGCTGTTGTACTTTATCTGAGTATTTCTGTTTTCTGCTGCTTTACACTTCCACTCCGGGGCTGTTCTAGGGGGGGACCAACAGGGGCCAGTGCCCCCGTAACTCTGAGTCTGGACCCCTCTGTGCCGCGCCCCCCCCCCGACAGGGAGTCTGCATCAGTAATACAATGACTATTTTCTTGTAATGATTTTGTTTTGAAGGGGAAGGCAGAAATAAAGTGTCTCCGCAGTTTACTACCCAATCAAAATTGCTGAAATTGTAAACACTGTTTTGTCTGAATGAGGGATTTCTCTTTTTTTCCGGGTTGTATGTGCCCCCTAACAAAAAAGCCGGCTCCAACCTGGCCCCCCTAGTAAAACTGGTCTAGAACCGCCACTGCTTCCACTCCACTACATTTTGGAGGAAAGCACTGTACCATTTACTCAACTATGTTTATTTGATAGCTCTAGTTACAAATTACTTTACATGCTCCATCAGAGCCAAGTGGTGCATTTTTAAATCAGATAAATCCTTAATATATGATTGCAAAATGGGCCCGTAGAATACAGTATACATGTAAATATATGCGTAATTTACTTTACTGTAAATAAATATTTAAGTATATTTAATACCAGATAGTTTAACACTTCTGCAGAAGTATGGTACTTTTATGTTTGGGTGACTTTTACCAAAGTGATATTTTAACACGATTTCTTTACTTTTACTCAGATAAGATTTTTGGGTACTTTTTTAAAAAACTGCAGGTTGATGAACAAGTTTCTCATTCAGACTCTTCAGCGTCAGTTAAAGTAGGAACATTAATACAACCCCAAAAAAAGAACATTTACAAATAAAAGTCTAGCATTCAAAATGTGGGAAATGTCCTTTAATTATCAAAAGCACATAAACAATCATGAAGAAGCAGATAGTGCGTGCGTGCGTGCGTGCGTGTGTGTGTGACTGACGTCGTTTTGACGCATTTTCTGTGAGAACAGCGTTTCTCAGTTTCGCCACTAGAGGCCGCTGACGCTCCTCTCCTCGTCTGGTTGATGTGTTGCACCCGGACTGGCTTTGGTCGTTGCTAATTGGTTGATGTGTTTTATCTGTCACGCCTTCTCGAAGTCGTTCTCCTCTCCCATTGGTTGTTTAGGGACTTTGGTCATCCGTGCGTCAAACTGAAAATAACAAGATTGGTTTCACATGCAAACTGTCAAGAGTGAAGGAAGCGAGCGGATGGCAGCGATGTAAACCTCCCAGCCACACTGTGAGTTCATTATTTAGTTGCTCGCTGTTATTGGAAATTCAAAATGGACACGCTTCTTGTCTTAAGCGCTAATAGTAATACCCGCACAGACATTCGGCACTCGCTTCAAATGCGGACAAAATGGCACTGGAAGACTTGTTTACATTGCCGAACAGCCGGGGTACTAGCTGGATGCTAACGTTAGCCAACGTTAGCTAAATGGGTTTTTGCACTGCTAATATTAACGAGAGCTAACGGCGATTTATTCGACAAATAACGTTGTTGTTGAAGTCAGCTAACTGTGATATGTAGACACGTTTGCGTTCAAGTGTATGGTGCTTTTAATCTGGACTCATAATTTCTACGTCTTCGTGTTCAAACATCCATTTTGCAGATTGTACTCAAGGTTAATGAACTTGTTGCCGATGTAACGGCAGCATCAACCGTCAATATGTGCTTTAGTTAGCTTAACGTTGACCGACGCTGGTTGCTGTATGATTTATGTAAAGCTCAGTTAAAAATCTCTAAATTCATACTGCTAAATCTGTCAGGCCTCCTTCCACCTGGAACATCAGGTGCATGTTGAAGTTGTTGCATCTGCAGACACTGGATTTTATTCAGATTTTTCATCAGAAGATATGGAAGAAAATGTTCATGCTTACTGTATTTTATTGCTGGGCTGTTAACCAGGTCCAAAACCAGGATTTAAGAAAAACTGAGGAAATTAGTCCAAGTTTCCTATTTAAAATCTTTACTCCCGCTTCCTCTGTCCTCTCCACCAAACAGGAACTTATAAGTCAGGTCGATGCATAACTTTACTCAGTTTGTATTTCTCCGATTTAATAACTATCTGATTAGTTGAATGCAGAAGATGATGTACTACTTTCAATTAATACTGCATATCAAGTCCTACTGAGAATGAGACCTCATTTTCAGAAGACGCCTGATTACATACTAAGAATGTCAATTGAACAAAGACATAGAGTGTAAGATTAAAAAAAAAATAGTAATAATGCAGCTAAAACACGTTTAAATAGAGACGCTCAGCTGAACTCAATTGTGGTTTTGATTAGATTTCTCACTTTATTTTATTTCAAATATACAGTACAAAGAATCTAAAAGCAGTCTTCATGCACATCACTAAAGCAAGTGGCAGTAAATCATCGCCTACACACCCACTTCACTCTGCAAGTCTGGTTAGGTGTCAAAATATATTTAAACTGCGTATCCTTAACAAGCAAGAGGTAAACATGGCTGTGATACCCATGAGGGAGATGAAAAATAGATTTATTGAAATGGGTTTTGGCGTGGACTCAGACCTCACTGCCCCGGCTGGAGCAGATCCTGGCATGGCGCTCTGCAGGAGGTGTCTGAGCTTGTCCCAGCAAGGAGTCCTGAGTCATCTGGTTCAAGGTTGGCTAGAGGTGGGAGTTTGATAGACGAGGAAAGCAGAAACTGAGGAAAAGGGCACGTTTAATGAAAAGTGGTGCAATAGAGCGGATCTGATTACATATATGAAATTAAGTGAAGGATTTTGAAGGAGGCGAGCCAGGAGCCTTGGTTCTGTCTCATCGGTGAACTTCAGTAAACTTCCACTTATGAATTAGAGTTTTTCTTTATTGGCAAATCAGCTTTTAGTAAAAGCAGAATGCCTATTTGTCTCTCTCTTTCTTTGGCTTTAAAGCTACAACAATTAGTCGATTCATTGATTAATCTTAAGGACCCAGAAGGTATTTTGATAGTCGATTAATTGTCATTTTGTAAGTGCAAAAAAATCCAGACATTGTCTGTTTCCAGCTTCTCATTTTCAAAGATTTTCCGCTTTTTCTGTTTTAATATATTGTACATTATTTTGGGGGTTTTTGTACCATTTAGTTTGACAAAATAAGGCATTTGAAAACCTCACTCTGACGCCTGGTAAACACTGGTGGACATCCTTTGCTGTTATCTGGTTATTTTATTGACAAACCATCAAAATCAATTCATCTAGGAAATAACTGACAGCCTAATTGATAATGGACACCTAATTAACTATCATGTTGTCAGATCAGTTGAACAATGACTTCCTGCTCTTTAGGTTGGCCAATTTCCTCAGTATCTTTTTAGTTCATTAAAACCAATTGGATTGTGTGAAAATGTATTTAGATCAAGGTTAAAACATCAATGTTTTAATGTTTGTTCCTTAAAAGTTGATGCAGTGGGAATACAGCCACGTGTAGCATGAAACTGTAGAATGTAAACTGAAACCCGGATCGCCTAAACCCCCATAAAACATAAAGAGGACGTGACCTCCGTGTCCTCAGTGGGAGCTGTGGCTGTGCTTGTAGCCTGAGTAAGCAGGTGTGATAGAGGAGATTAACTGTTATGCTCAGGCTCTGAAACACTAATCCATTTAGGCATGGACGGAGTTTATTTAAAATCAACTCGGGGCCAAGAATGAGTTTCTGTATGTGCAGCAGTTAGACATTTCTAATGTTGTTATACTAAACAGTGACCGAGTTGACTGGAATGAACCCGTGTTTTCTAACTACCATTGCCTTAAATGTGTGTGCACAGGTGTAAATGTGTTTGAATTAAAAAATAACGTCCTCACAAACATTTATCAGACTACATGTCTTATTTCCCCCTTTGAATTAGACTTTCTGAAAAACATTTAATTAGCTGGAGGCAGCAGGAGGATTAACCATTCCTGCAGTCACACAAAATGTTCTGTAAAATTATGTTTATTCAATATTTATGATTTTCTGTGCATTGTTTTCTTTATTGTCCAAGAAAAACATGTAAAAACAGTTAACCACACATCACAATTTCCCAAAATTCCCAAGTTTACAAATATATTTAGCATGTTTTTGGCCCAAAAAGAATCTACATTGAATAGACAAAGAAAAGCTGGAAATTGTGATTTTTAAAATTTTTCCAATCCTAGGAAGACAAGCTGAGTACTTCGTCTTTAAGGTCAGCGGGACCGTCAGCTAAACAAGCGTATTCTGTGGAGGGAACTTGGCCTTTTTCAGTCTTATTTGTGTTCCCTCAGCTTGAGATCCCCAAGGCTTTGGACAGCACTGTGTTTATCTCATTTGGACCCCTTCATGGCAGCTTATGCTAATAACATAATTTTCCACTGCAGATAGTCAGTGTTGACCCTTGAGTGACTGTGCCTCATGGTGAAGCGGTTCGTTGTTCAGATGGGTGTCTTATAGCGTGCCAGAGGGTAATGAGCAGTTGTGGTTTGTGTCCAGCCTGTCCTGTCTCCATGACTGGCTAATGTTTAGTGGTGATGATGGAAATGCAGATGAGAGGCTGACGGCCCGGCTGTTTTGCAGTACCAGACTGCTGCGTCAGGTTAAATGTCTAACAGGAAAGTAAGTGTTGGAGGTAATTATTGCTCAAACACGCAGCCATTTCTGCTAAAACTGATGATATATTGCCTGGGATTTGCAGTACCAGACATGATGTGCTATTTTAACATCTTCTTTAAAGACCAAAATTACCCTCCCAGTTTGTCATAATGAGACTGTTGGAAAGAACCCAGCGGACGTCCGGGAAGAAAGATGAGCACTGAGACGTTTTTATCAATTTAGATTCACTTAGTGACTCTCCTTATTGAGTTTAATTCTGACTGGATTTATTTCTCAATCCCTTCTTGATTAAGCGTTTGGTGCAGAAGGATTCATATATAGTCAGACATCCCAATGTGTGCTTGTGCAGTAGTCACATCGCAGGATCTGCAGTGTTATGAACATTTTACATGACAGTGTAAATTGTTGTGTGAGGTAATTTAACTCAGCTCTTTTACATTTTAGACCTGTTTTTTGTGTATTTGCAGCATTCAAGCTGGACGTTAAGATTGCAGCACTTGATGAATATAAACAGTGTTGCCACTCACTAGTTCTTCATCAACTCAATGGTTGTAACTATGGTCACTTCCACCCACTGTGACCTCATGTGCCTCGTTAAGAATTCAAAACAAAAGCACTGGCAATAATTCACCATGCTTCTGCACGTTGCAGGCTGACTCTGACTAACATGTAAAAATAGAAGCAGTGAAAGATAATTAAATGTTTTTGCAAAACATCATATTTCACAGAGGAGATTCTGCCTGATCTGTTCAGATAGAGAAGGCAAACTGGATATCATTTTAGTGGAAGAGAGCAGGATGGTCAAATGAGGTGAGCCTCCAGAGAATACCAACAACAATAACAGCACAAGACAGGGCAGCAAGGTCAGTGTTTTATCTTTGTGCCGTCCTCTGCGCTGAAATATACAACCAGATGTTCTGTAACACTCTCACACAACAGGAGAAATGGGTTTTATTTTGCTGTCCTGTCATGATTTACCTTTTCCTGTCCTGTCCAGAAAGTGTTGTCTGTATGACTGAGTCCATGTGAATGCAACACAAAAATGCTTGCCCGTGTAGGCCACTTCGGTAAAATGCACCAACATGTGCACAGGGGTACACAGACAAGAATGATGTGTGTAAAATATGTTTTATAATGTAACTATTGTGATGCACAGTGAGACGATGACTTTGATTAGTGGCATGCAAATCAAAATTACTGAACACCATGAAGGAAAGTTGCAGAAATAATGTGTAATGTTTTTGTTTCTCTTGCAGGACTGTCAGTATTGAATACAAATGGAGGAAAGGACTGTCATGAGATAATTGGAGCTGTAGCCTCCACGTTTCTAAAGATTCTTGAGAAGACATGAGAGAAGAATTTGCTGAAAGTAGAATGAGATACTTGAGTAACGACCTGGATTGACTGAGGACTGACGAGCACCATCATTTCCCACAGAAACTTACTTTTGAGCTCTGCTCATTCAGACTCATTCTGCTCCTCTGCCACACACACCTTCATCCACCAGCTCTGCTGTCCAACCGAGGCAGAGTGGACCCGTCCCTCTCCCCAGGCCTTGCGCCCTCCCATCGGCGGCCCGCTTTGGCGGTGTGTTGGTGTAAGATGGCGCGGTGGGACGCTGAGGGCTGCCGCGGGGGACTGTGATGTCAGAGCCCAACAGCCCGGGCGAGAGCCGGCGTGGCGCTCCCAGATTCTTCGTGGGCTGCGAGGACGATGAGAGCGAGGTCCTGGAAGACAGCATGAGGACAGACATGGAGCTATATGAGGACGACGAAGACACAGACTCGGTGCGGGATTTGTTTTCTTTAATGTATTCCTCCACTAAGCTGCCGCTGCTAGCTGGAATGACTTTGGTAGAATATCATATCAAAAGAATCGGGTTATCTAAAACTGAGTCACAGTAGAGGGCTTTTATTAAACATTATGCACCCTTGGCAGCCGCTTCATCACTTTTTGGATGAAAGTGTATCAAAACAACTCACAAATATTTTCTCAAATGCAGCATGCTTTAATATCTTTAGTGGTTTTGACAGGGAACAGATTATTTCATTACAGCTGGGTGTCATCACTTTGGTATTTAATCATCTAGTGTATTTGCACAGACCAGGTTAGGCTGAATGCATCTACATGCCCTGCAGTAAACTTTCAAAATGAGGGTAAAATACGGGACGAATTTGCCGGGGTCTCTCCTCAGAGAGGTCATTGACAGGTTGCTCTTCCTCTCCCTCGTTCAGCCCCCAGAGCGACAGATCGTGGTGGGGATCTGCTGCATGATGAAGAAGTCCAAATCAAAGCCAATGACCCAGATCCTGGAGAGGCTGTGCAGGTTTGAGTACATCACTGTGGTCATCTTCCCAGAGGATGCCATCCTCAACGAGGCCGTGGACAAATGGCCTCTGTGTGACTGCCTCATCTCCTTCCACTCCAAGGGTACGTCATGCATACACACGAAAAAGCACACATGAACACAGACAGGTTTTTAATGTATTATATATGAATTATTTTTAATATCTTTTCTGCAGAGGTCTTGATTTAAAAGCTGCATAATACAAAATTAAATACATCTGCAATCACATGCTAATTTTCTGTTTCCTGTGTGTACCTGTGTGTATTTCCTCTGTATGTGAACCTGCAGGATTCCCGCTGGATAAGGCAGTGAGTTATGCCAAACTGAGAAACCCTCTGCTCATCAACGACCTGAACATGCAGTACTACATACAGGACAGGTACGTCAACAAAGCCCAGCTCTGTAATTCCAGGACTGGCTGAAATTATGCATGCAAAGCAAAGTGAGGCTTGATAATATAACAACCATGGTTAATTTCTGTATTCGTTGGTTAATTTTTGCATGTCTTTTCAAACAGGAGAGAGGTGTATCGTATCCTGCAGGAGGAGGGCATAGATCTACCACGCTATGCTGTGCTGAACCGTGATCCAGACAATCCAGATGGTCAGTCTGCCGATTCATTAGTGATATTCGAGTTTTTAACTGGTAGTTAAACATAATAAATCATCTTATATTGACTAAGCCTTCTTAATATTCACTGCTACTTAACTGCTACTCACAAACAGGTGACACATACACACACATATGTGTATAAATAGCTATTTGAAAACCAATGCAAGTTGCTGGAAAAACTTGAGAATGCACCTTGAAAGAAAGTAAGAACACTGAACCTAGGTGTGTGAACAGCACTAAAGCACTAAGATCGCTTTTCAGTTCCATCATTATGATATTACAGTTCATAGATGTATTACCTCATCCTGCAAACAGCTGTGTTTAAAAAAAGAAAAATAACATTGAAAAGAAGTTGCATCTTAGTTCCACTTTCTTTCAGAACAAATGCACAAACTAGCTGGATCGAGATCTTTGACACGCGGCGGTGCTCCTATCAGAGGGGTCACTAGAATCTGCAAACAATTAAAAGTTCCTTGTAGAATCAGAATCAGAAATACTTTATCGATCCCTGAGGGGAAACTAGTTTGTTACAGTAGCTCCTTCTAGAATAGAAATATCGCACTATAGAGAGGTTGAATAAAATGCAAATAGAGAAGACAGTAAGAAATAAGAGTAAAATAAAGATAATAATAAAATAATAGATTAAAAAGACACGAATGTTCTTGAAATTGGTGCTACATGACCAGAGAAAACTGAGAAATATGGGCCCACGGTCAGGGTGGGAATTTCGTCATTTTAGTGGCACAAAGGCCACTGAGTAAATGTGATGATTGACCTTTCAGACTGATACCATAACATCCTAATTTATAATAAGACATGGATTATGCATTAAAACATATTTAATACCAATATCAAGTTAATGTTACATTAGAAACTTTTTTTTTTTTTAAATAAAACATTTTGGTTACACTACTACACCGAATATTAGTGAAGGTATTGAATATTTCTCCGAATAGAGATTCCCCAAAATTGTGCTGAAGCACATTTCTTCCAAACAAAAAAAAAAGCAGAATTACAGCAGGAGACCACTGATGTCTGGAGTGATTTTGGTGACACTACAGTGAATAATAGTGAAGTTATGGAATATTTATTGTAGCATCTCTTTTTGGTGTTGTACTTTGTAGACGGTCCCTGCGCCCTCGTCTCACAGACGGCTGACCATAGAGACCAGAGTTAATGTCCAGCCTGTAGGAGCTCGTTTTGATGAAAATACGGATGTAGCTCGTTGTCTACCTTATTACTATGGTAGTAAAGAGTCGTCGTTGTGTTTTAACAATGTTTCGCTTATGAGTTATTGATCCGGGAGGTTCGAATGTGTTTCCAACTTTACCGCACTAAATCCTACCACATCAGTCAGTTACGTATCATATCAAAACTGGCTGAGCTCGCTCGCTGTGCTGTAAGTTTCGTACTTCTGTTTTGAGACGCTGCTGCTGTTTGAGAGGCTTTCACGTGAGATCATCGTGATGATGAGACTCCACCTGCGCCAACCGCGAACTCACTGAAGTTACTGTGAGTGACTACTGTGCACTCGGGTGGCTGTAATTCAAGGCAAGCTCACTACGCTGACCGGGCCAGGGGCACAAAGGCCACTGTGGCCGTACGATGAATATTTTGTCACGGGGCATCGAGGCCAAAGAGTTGGGCCGCGGCCACTGTGAAATTCCCACCCTGGCTATGGTATTTAGAAAGCTGGCTATATTTCCTGTTTAACATCACATGGTATAACTCAATAGAAAGCTGACTGCATTCCACTTTTAATTGAATTCTTGAAGCTGTTTGCTCCTCCTATAAAACTCTCAGAAAAACAGCCCTGAATCTTGTGTCCCTGCAGGGTCATGAGACCATTAATTTCAAGAGTGCATTGGTTTTATTTCAACTTGTAGATAAATATAGTATCAAATGTGAAGCAGTTGCAAGTGTACCATACTTGAGCACTGTGATATGATGGATCTGTCATTCTAAGCCTGTTTTTACACAGTGACGTGGAGAGGGTCCCTGCACTGATGAGTGATCAGATGGTTAACATCTCTGCCTTCCTTGACACTAACGACTGTCTGTCACATGGTCCAGAGTGCAGAGCTGCTTCACAGGGCTCGAGAGTAAACATTCAGGGGGGGAAGTGTCATCTGTGTATATTAAAAGAGGTAATGAGAGGGGGCTACTTGGCACAGTGGCTCATATGCTGTGTGTGTTTTCTGTTTTAGAGTGTAACCTGGTGGAAGGAGAGGACCATGTGGAGGTGAACGGAGAGATCTTCCAGAAACCTTTTGTTGAGAAGCCTGTCTGCGCTGAGGACCACAACGTCTACATCTACTACCCCACCTCGGCTGGTGGAGGCAGCCAGAGACTCTTCAGAAAGGTCCTTTGACTTTGATAGCTTGTTTTTAGTCTATAAATCCAACAGTGTTCAGTCTAAACTCAGTGAAGAAATACGAGGAAACTGGCAATTTATTAAATTCAAATTCCAAACATCCTGAAATTGCCTTGACAACACCTGTTTACTGTTGCCTTAATGACCACTCTCACAACCATTATGCTGATACTTGGCTGTTGATGCTGCAGATAAAACAGGCTGGTCATTACTCGCTGCTCCTGCACGGACAGTGACTCATCAGTGCATCTCTTCACTCCAATTTATGGTTTTGGCTCATTGGAGCTTGATTGTGAAAGCAAATTCAGATCAAAGCTTTTTTTTCCCCTCTCAGAGTGCACTTATGTACCCAAAGTAATGGTGCTCATGTTATTATTTGGAAATGTGTTGCAGGTCCATGGCTACTCTTGACGTTTTCAGCGTACACCTTCCTTTTATCTCGCTCAGTAGTAATGGCAACTGTTAATCAACTGGACAGACGAGGACACAACAGGCATTAACCTGCACAACTTAATAGCCTCTCTTATCATTGTACATGAGGCTATTGCTCTGCAAGAGAAAGAACATTACCATAAATTAGGCCCACTGCTTTCAAACATGGAGCTGTAGCCTTTAAGTCAGAGCGTGATGGATGTTGGAGAGACGACACAGAGTTTAACAGCAGTGTTTTCAGAATCACAACATTTCTCTCGCTGTGTGGTTTGTGTAGATCGGGAGCCGGAGCAGTGTGTACTCACCAGAGAGCAGTGTGAGGAAGACCGGCTCTTACATCTATGAAGAGTTCATGCCAACAGATGGAACTGATGTTAAGGTAGAGTATTGATAATTATGAAAGGAAATAAGTATGGGATGGAATGTGAGGGGCTTGAAATTTACTCCTTATTGACATTTATTCCTTCTTAACAGATAAATAGATTTATGAGAAGGGAGGAATCATTTAGGGTGTCCTTGATTCTTGAAGTAAAATTTCTGTTTATTTAAACATAAAAACATGAAGAGAGAAGTCAGCTTGACTCCTGACGAGCATTTCATCAATTAATGTACAATAAGTGACCTTACTGACCTGACAACAGAAGTGCTATATAAATACAGTCCCTTTATGGTGGGTGTTTGATGTGACCTCAGGTGTACACAGTGGGGCCAGACTATGCTCACGCTGAGGCTCGGAAGTCTCCTGCTCTGGACGGGAAGGTGGAGCGAGACAGTGAGGGGAAGGAGGTCCGCTACCCCGTCATGCTCTCAGCCATGGAGAAGCTGGTGGCCCGAAAGGTCTGCCTAGCATTCAAGGTAAGCAATGGCATGGTCTCGATAAATTGCTGATCCTGTTGCATCTCGTCATGAGTAAAAAGAAAAAGAAAAACGTGTCCTGTTCTCCTTTTATTGCAGCAAACTGTGTGTGGCTTCGATCTCCTCCGTGCCAACGGACACTCTTACGTCTGTGATGTCAACGGTTTCAGTTTCGTGAAGAACTCGATGAAGTACTATGACGACTGTGCCAAGATCCTCGGGTACCACGTTTGTTTTTCATCATTCCTGTCATTTGGACCATTTCCTTCAGCTTTTAGTTGCTTTCTGGTTCAGATCTGTTGATTGAATTTGTGTCTCTTCGTGGCTCTTTAGGAACATCGTGATGCGTGAGCTGGCTCCTCAGTTTCAGATTCCTTGGTCCATCCCGACTGAGGCAGAGGACATCCCCATTGTTCCCACTACATCAGGGACCATGTGAGTCATAACAGTGTGTTGTTTGCGGTACAGACAGTATGCTTCTAATTAAGTCTGTCATCATGCATATTATTATAATTGCCCTAAATGATTTCCTCAGCTGTACCTGAACAGTCACAGTCTAGAACCTGAGACAAGGTCATATAATGTAAGCTACTTAAATGAGGATAAGCAGTGTAATTAAATATACTTAAAGCTCCTTAATGTAAACATAGATACTGTTAACTTGTGTTCAGTCGCTCTATAGTGTTAACATGTAAGTATTCAGTATTAAACCAGCAAATTGTGCTCATCGTGTTTGTCTTTTTCCCGTTGCATTAAGAGTAAGATTGTGCTCTATCTTTATTTCTCTGTACAGTTTATCTAATATAACCAACAGCTGTGAGGTTTTCATTGTCACCCCCAGTGAATTAACAGGGTGTTGATTAATGTAAGAGGAGTCCATTTATAAGATGTAACTGATGATGTTAATTATTCTGACACTCTTCAGGATGGAGCTCCGCTGTGTCATTGCTGTTATCAGACATGGAGACCGAACGCCCAAACAGAAGATGAAGATGGAAGTTCGCAACCCAATGTAGGTTGTCTCCGTTACTGCCTTTATTTGAGCTGCAACTAACGATGAAAGACTTTTTGATGAATCAGAAATTTGTCTTTTGATTCATGCAGGTTCTTTGATCTATTTGAAAAATATGGAGGATACAAAACGGGGAAATTGAAGCTGAAGAAGCCAAAACAACTGCAGGTAACATTAAGTCTGATAAAGACAGTTCTGTAGGTTTTACTTTGTAATACTTAACTAACATTCTTTCAGCGTGTGTGTGTGTGTTTTAACTTTTATGTGAACTGTTGTAAGAATTCTGACAGCTTGTTACTCTGAACCTCAACAGGAGGTGCTGGACATCACACGGCAGTTGTTAGCAGAACTAGGACAGCACAATGACTGCGAGATAGAAGAGAAGAAGTCCAAACTGGAGCAGCTGAAGACTGTTCTGGAAATGTGAGTTACGAGTAAACTGGGTCACCCTCTTAACAGCTAGTCCCTGATCTCGTATTCATTTCATTTCATTTCATTTCTAGGTCACCTCAGCAAATTGTGTTAAAACATGAAAGACTGCAACAAGGAATTACAGATCTTTAATCCAGACAGGTCGTTTTGCAAACCTTGAAACTTTGCCAGAATTCGGACGTGTGTTAAATATACTGTAAAATAAAAGGATTTTAGTGTTTAGTTGTTGGTGAGTTTTATGCAAAGCTTAACTTCCTGAATCTCAACTTCATGTTGAATATCCTAAAAGTGGTTTGGGCAGTTCCTTGGCTTCCTCCTGCGCTTATGACGAATGAGTTTTTAAAAGGTCACCACCTGCCAAACACAACAACCTGTTTGTCCTGTAAACAACCTGGATACAGAGAAATTAAGGAAATCATGCACAACTTCATTTATATGTTCTTAAAAACACAACAGATAGAATATGTATCTTCACAGCTCAGTATGACAGATTATATCACTCACAGGAACAACATATCCTGATCATGTTTCAATACTAGTCACCACCACATTGTTTGCTGACATTACAAGTAATGGCAACCCCCCAGTTTGTTATCAGAGGAGGAAGAAGGCATGTTTATCCATAAATAGAGTTGGCTGATCTGTTTTAATTTCTTGCCAATAAAGGTATGGCCACTTCTCTGGGATCAACAGAAAAGTGCAACTAACCTACCTGCCCCATGGGCAGCCAAAAACCTCAAGTGAGGAAGAAGGTAAATACCTTACTTTAAGTAATTTGTTGTAGAGTTCAAGCTGGACAGAATACTGTAGTGACTGTTAACTGCATTGCTCTGGATTCTGGTTACAGACACACGTAAGGAAGGTCCGTCTCTGCTGCTGGTGCTGAAGTGGGGAGGAGAGCTGACTCCTGCTGGCAGAGTGCAGGCTGAGGAGCTGGGAAGGGCCTTCCGCTGTATGTACCCCGGAGGACAAGGTGAGACTCACAGCAGGGTTTCCTACTGAAAACACGTCATGTCGTGTTTCATTAGTAAATTTGTTATGGACACAAATAATAACTCATCTGCTGATCGAAAATTAAGTTCATATATTTGTGTTTAATGTTGTTTAAGGAGGTGTTGGGTGTTTAAGTCAAATGTTTAATAACGAATATATTCAGAAAGATCTTAAGCACAGAAACAGATACATGTGCAAACCATCATCACTGCTGTTGTTGCTGCAGTAAGAGGCTGTGGCCTCACGTGTGAGAGACTTTGTATTACATATTGTGCCACCACACTGCAGCCACTGATCCTTATACGAAAGGTCAGAACAAGAGGCGGGAAGAGGGGCGTTAAAGGGGGTCAAAAATACCATTTTAATTGTGTAATACAGCCTCTTTCTCTCACTCTCTCGCTCACTCGCTCTCTCTCTTCCTTCTCTCTGCTGTTCTCATTATTCACTGTCATACGTCTGGTTTAACACGCCCAGGACAGTATGTGTGCACATATTGTAGATATAAGGAACGATTCTAACCAAAGTTAATACAAACCTGCAGTCATGGAAATCAAACCTTTGCTGCAAAGAAAAGGGAGAGAGAAAAAAAATGTGAGGGTTATATGTGGATTTACAGATGTTTTATCATCTCTGGAGAACACCCCAAACATCTTTCATATCTTAAGACAGTCATGTAATCAAAGAAAACCTGGGCAGGGAAAGTGACACCCTTCATAGAATGAATTTAAACAACCACAGGGTATTTTTGTTTGGTTGCAGACAGGAAACAGAAGACCCTTTTCTGTTTGCACACCTAATTTTGAACCATAAATAAATAGGGATGAAACCCAAAAAATGTTTTCCAACCTCGAATCGAAAGCAGTTTGTTGCAGACTTGTTCCCTTGATAGCCCCAAGATCCTAAAAATCACCAACCAGTTTAAGAACCGAAGCTAATATGGTGGAAAAGAAGTGAGATTGGCAGCTGGGGTGCGAAGAGGTCACGTGTCTCGGCCAGCAGAGATTTAATAAAGAAGAGACTTTGCTGTGTTAAGCAAAATAAGGCCAAATACATTTTGCAGGAAGTTAACTGTGACATTTTAAACCAGCAGGCTCTGTGTCGGTGGAATCGCTAATGTTCGGAATCGCTGTGTTTTTATAGGGGACTATGCTGGCTTTCCAGGCTGCGGGTTACTGCGGCTACACAGCACCTACAGACATGACCTGAAGATATATGCTTCTGATGAAGGCCGGGTGCAGATGACAGCTGCCGCCTTCGCCAAGGTTTGTTTTAATCTAGTATCCTAAAAGCTCCATACAAGATGTTGATCCGTCACCACTAATATAAACTTGAGGAACTAGAGTTACGGCCAGATGAAAGCTCTGAACTTTGTAATAAGAGTCGTAAGACAGTTGTTTCATTTACTGGATGTAAATCTTCATCTTTAGAGAAATGTCAACAGCTGTGTGAGTGTGCAATAAATGGACTGTGAGGTTAAATCAAACTGAAATCAAGATTCCATCATCTAAGCTGAATAGAAAGAAATCTGCAGAATCTTAAATGACACACAAAGTGGAGATTTTCTGAGAAAGGCAGGTGTTTTGAAAAGAAATTCAACTTCCGCAGACTAGTACTTTTTCAGAGATTAACATCATCTTTAGATGAAGAAAGAATACTGAGGGATGTCCAGTAGTGTCAGCTGTTAATATCTAATTACTGTGAAACCAAAGTGCCTCCACATTATTTGGTAAAATGTGTTTGTTACAGTGTAGAAATGACCATCAGTGTGGACAAGATCAGTCTCATGTCTGTCATGATATTTTATGTCCCAGGACAACAGCTCATGCTTGTTGTGAGATATCGTATTGGTCACACTGTTGACAAATGATCAAATCCTCACTTTGCATTAAAGATGTTGCCAAAACAAATCACAGATGACCATTTCATTCTGTCTGTGTGTTGGTGTGAGCAGGGTTTGCTGGCTCTGGAGGGGGAGCTGACACCCATCCTGGTGCAGATGGTGAAGAGTGCCAACATGAACGGGCTGCTGGACAACGACAGCGACTCCCTGAGCAGCTGCCAGCACCGAGTTAAGGCCCGACTGCATGAGATTCTGCAGAAGGACAGAGACTTCACCGACGAAGACTTCGACAGGGTGATTAACAAACTGCATTCAACACTCTGAGCTGAATATGTGTCTGTTCTGTGAGTGCCTGAGGAGGGAAGGATGAAACAACACTGAGAAACACTGTTATAAATCAGTAGACCTTCTGTGCAGCCGGTGGTTTGTACACAGAAAGCACCTTTTATTTTTCAGGACCCTGTCTGCAGCATTTAGGAGCAACAGTACAGCAGCTTACAAAACATGTTGTCTGCCTCAGAAAATGTTGTCTTCCATCTTTTTCTTCTTCTTCTTTTTTTGTCCTTGTCTTCTTTTTTGGATAAATAAATACAACAGCATGGCTGTTTTATGATTCTTATTCTTTAGATATCCAGCATTTAATGTGAACACTTGTTGCTTTTGTTTTATACACTTAGTTGAATTCACCATTTAATTCTCGTAGCGTACATGTTTTTATGAATGTTTAAGATCTTGTCAGTACAGCTACTCCCTCAAAACTGTAGCTTTGAATTGTAATACATTAATACTCCTTAATCTATGAATTAAAGTCTGTTTTTTGACAGATGTTTCCCACAGTATTTGTTCGGCTTGGAGGCTGATATGTAGACACGGGGACTAATTGTCTGTGACCAGGTCTCCTTTTGATCATTCAGAGGATTACTAACCTCTCCTAATGGAAGCAGAAATGATGGATTCCTTGAGCTAATGTTTGCAGATTGATTATGTTTCTGCATTTGAGTCTTTTGTGAAGTTTAGCAGCTTCTGGCTTTTGAGTTCTTTTGTAATGTGAAAGTATTCAGTATCCATTTGTTTTGTGTAATTTGTGTTTTTAATGAAAGTGCTTCCTCTTGTGTGTGACAGCTGGCCCCGACCTCTAGTGACTCTTTGGTGAATTCAATGAAGATAGTCCAGAACCCAGTGGCCACATGTGACCGGGTCTACGCCCTCATTCAGAGCCTCACTTCCCAAATCCGCAAAAGGATGGAGGACCCCAAGTCAGCTGGTGAGCAAAATCCTTTTGTCAACTTAACATTAACTGATAGCACACAGATATGTTTGGTTTGAAGTGGACAGATTTTAAGATTTACTTTTTTTGTTCCTCCTCGGTTAGATGAATTTGATTTCATTTGTGTCTCTCAAAGTATTGAAACGTGACATTAGAGAAACTCAACAGCACAGTTTTTGTAGGATCAATCTCATGACGCTTCTTTCAGGTCTAAATGCAGTGAAAATGTTACAGTAATCTTCTCACCTCTCACCAGACCTGCAGCTGTACCACAGTGAGACACTGGAGCTGATGCTGCAGCGCTGGTCCAAACTCGAGCGTGACTTCCGCATGAAGAACGGCCGCTACGACATCAGTAAAATACCGGACATTTACGACTGTGTGAAGTATGATGTCATCCACAATGCTACTTTGGGCCTGGAGGACACTCTGGAGCTGTTCAGACTCTCTCGAGCTTTGGCCGACATCGTCATCCCACAGGTAAGGGAGGAGGAGGGAGGAGAGGGTCGCAAAGTCGAAACGCTTGAAAATTAAAAAATCATGCTGAAAATGAAAGCAATATGTGTTTTACAGCCTGAAAGTTTGATACGTGTTGAAACACTTGAACTCTTCTCTTGTACCTTTTTAAAAATAAAGTTTTGTTGCTACTTTTAGACCAATTAACTGTTTAGAAGTTGTGTATTTTTTTAGCACATTTTTCTGTATTTCTGCAGGAATATGGCATAAATAAAGTGGAGAAAATAGACATAGCATACGCCTACTGCCTCCCGCTGGTCAGAAAGATCCAGCTGGACCTGCAGAGAACCCATGAGGACGAGTCTGTCAACAAACTACACCCTCTGTGAGTACATTTAAATTAGATGGAAAGACATGATGCGAGGTGTTTGGACTGGCTGTAGTGACACAACACTGGTGTCTTGTTGGCAGGTACTCTCGAGGAGTGATGTCTCCAGGGCGCCACGTCAGGACACGTTTATATTTCACCAGTGAGAGTCACGTCCACTCCCTGCTCAGCATTTTCCGCTATGGAGGTTTGCTCGATGTAAGCAACCCAACACCAGTTCTACAGGCCTTTTTGAATGTTTTTCAGATGAGGGTGAAAGTTGAACCTGAGTTTTTGTTTGTGTTTGTGACAGGAGGAGAAGGACCAGCAGTGGAAGCGTGCCATGGATTACCTCAGTGCTGTCTCTGAACTCAACTATATGACTCAGATTGTCATCATGCTGTATGAGGACAACAATAAGGTAGAGTTTAGTTGATTTATTTTTGTCATACGCTGCCATTTTTTGTGTGAGTTTTTGGAGTGTGAACTTGGCAACTTGATTGAAAATAAAATAGAAATGTAAAGCAACATTATGTAGAAACATTTGTTTGCTGGAGATTGTATCATTGTCACATCTCTGTTGCTCCCCCTGCAGGACCTCACCTCAGAGGAGCGCTTCCATGTAGAGCTCCACTTCAGTCCTGGCGTCAAAGGTGTCGAGGAGGAGGAGAACGCACCGACCGGCTTCGGCTTCAGGCCCGCCTCTGCAGAGGTAGCACGACAGGTAGAATCACATCCAAACATAGCCACCATGTTTCTGTCCTGCAGACAGCTGATTGTGTATTTTCTCTTCTTCTTCTCTGCTCGTTCAGAACGGGCAGAAACAGACGGACCCCGGCAGCCTGGAGGACCTCTCACGGGATGAGACCGACCGTGCTGTGCCACTGTCTGAGCCAATCACCATTCAGAGGAGGTCCCCGCTCATACGCAATCACAAGACTGGATCCATGGAGGTGAGGCAGATTAATCCACCATGTCATACAAAGACTTCACATTTTGTCCATGAAAACACTCTCAAACATCAGTTCTTTAGTCTGTTCAGCCTCCACAGAGCTGCTGTATTGTTTGAGGTATTTATGTAATCAGTCTGTTTTATAAACCCAGAGCTTCTCTCCTCTCGTACAAGGTCATATTTCACTCTGCAAACTGGCAGCCTGCAGTAGTCGTACATAAGCCTGGTACATAATATCAAGTGGACTCAAACTGCCCTGTTACCGCTGTCTAAGTGTGTGCGTGTGTGTTTTATCCACCAGGTTCTATCCGAGACATCATCCTCCAAAGTGGGCAGTTATCGACTCTTTTCACTCTGCTCACGACAATCCCCTGAGATGAAACAAAGTGGATTAGGTAGGTGTCATAATGCCCTGTTTCCGTGGCAACTGTGTGTGTAGATGACGTGTGCGACAGGTTGCAGTAGAGGACTGTTGATTTGGGAAGACACTATCATCCAACAGCCGCGTTTCCACCACAGGAACTTCCCCAGTGACCAGGGTCTGAATGATGTTATTTCACCCCCAGAATGCCCCTCCTCATGGGGGAGTCACTTCCAAAAGTTCAGAGACTTTGGCAGTGAGGCTTGCAGTGCTGAACACGTATGACTGGTCGAGCACTTTACCAGCAGCATTTTAAAACATCTGCAGCCGTATGTTTTGTGTTCATGTGCTTCAAGACATCAGCGTCGATTCACAGAAGAATGCAAACATCAGATGGACCGACAGTGTCATCTGTGAGTGAAAACAGTTGTCACTTTTTATTACATCTGCATAATAATTTACTTGACATCACATTCAGAGTGGAAAAAGCAGAAAACATCAAACTGAGGGAACCTTTTTAGTTCCTTGAAAAGTTCCTGGGACTAAACGTTTCAGGTCCTTTCAGTGGAAACGTTGCTATTGATGTAGAAACGCACTCGGAGGGCGGTTTTCGCTTTGTGTTGAAATGCATGCAGGCAGCTTGTTTCTCCTGATGGAGATGTACTATAAACGTCATATACATGTGTATGCTAACGCATTCATTTATTTGTAAAGAAAACTGCTCTCCACATGGTCTGACAGATGAAAACTGTTGATAAAATGTCCGCTACATCGGTCTTCAAAAAAACATTTTGACATCCGACAAAACTCCATTTCAGTAACTGTAAAGTGAAATTCAAAGGCAGTAGCTTTAAATACTTGATGGTTCACCGTCCAGAACAAACACGATCCTCCGGGAATAAATTGTGTGTTGTTGTTTTGGTCTCAACAGATATTTGTTTTGCATCAAGAAGCTAGTTATGTGTGAGATATTTTCCACTCCATTCATGTGAATTAAATGTTACTAAAACCATCAAACATTTGTATTGAGTGACATGTTCACCTACTCTACTGAGGCATTTGAGCTTTAACCTTTACATAGCTCCTTATAGATTAACATTTCACTGCTTCCTTCCCTTTCATCGCAGTAAGCCTCAGATCCTTCTCCCTTCAATGTAATCCTGATTGAAGGACTGACTCTGCAGCTCTGATGTGCTGGCTTACTAAAGACTATTCCAGCCCAGGTTTCATTGCTGGGTCAGTTTTGTTGTTTGGTGGGTAGTTAATCTCATGACTGTCATGGGGTGTGTGTTGAGTTATTTTAAGCACATACAGTTGTGCAGTCGCTGCCGTATTAAACATCAGAGATATACAACCAGTTTTGGCTTCAGTCCCTGAACATTAAAAACAGCCACTTCTTTTAGCAGCGGCCATTTTTGTTTTTGTCGTTCAACAGTCATGAAAAGTCACAAAGTACATTTTCATTCTGTTGCTTTAGCCTCTTACAATTTTCACTTTCTGTGTTACTCTTTTATGCCCTCCATTTGGACATCCTAGTTCTGAAACAAAATCACAATTAAAGGGAAATCCCGGTATTTTTTTTAAACCCGGGCCCCACAGCTGCATATTTTGGTGTGAAAATGATTCATACATGCCAAAATTCTGGAAATCTGTCCAGTAGATCCCTTCAGCTGGCTGCAAAGGTTACAATGTAATTCTAAGTGCTTGTTTTTGCCACGGACTGGTAGAGTTTGTTATTCTGACAACATCTTGGAAGTTATTCCAGCAGAGAATGTATATTTTTGTTAAATAAGAAAAAACAAAAGTAGCACTCTGTAATCTCACCAGAGGTGAATTGTTGCAGGAAGTCAGCTGTTGAAACATGAGTCAGAGTTGGAGAGAAAAGTTACTTAGAGGGAATGCCAGCAAGAATTTATTCTCAAGGTCATGGCTGAATATTAACTGATTCTAACAATCTATTTGAGACATCAGGTGTAACAACTCACGTCTAATATGTCAGACTGAGACTTTGAGCCTGTTTGAGACTCTCTGGTTACAAAACTGATCTTATATTTTAACAAAAAGGTCTCTTTCCATAGAAATCATTTCCATGATGTTGTCAGACACTTAGAAAAACAACATCAGCCTGTCGGTGACAAAAACAAGCACTTAAATGTTGACAGTTGTCGTACGTTACGTTTGCAGCCTCAAATTCCAAAACTTTTGGTCATTTGAATCATTTATACACCAAAACATGTCAACATAGGGCCAATGTTTAAAAACACCAGAATTCCTCTTTGAATACTGAATATGTCACATATTGTTCATATTGTTTCCTTTTAGCCACGTAGCCTGACAAAGTGGCTAAACTTTAAGAACTCTCCCACTCCTCCTGTGAGGAGATGGAGAGAGATGTTGTTAGGAGATGCATGGTCTCCTCTGGGTCATTATCTCTGCCTGTTTCTGCTGTTTTTCTGTGTCTCTTTCTCTGTTTTTCTGTCTCTTTTTCTCTCTCGCTGTCCCTCTCTGGCTAGTTGTTTAAGTAACAGCATGATATGTAGTGGTAACTAACCCCCCCGCCCCCCTCGCAGGCTCTCAGTGCGCCGGGCTCTTCAGCACCACTGTCCTAGGTGGGTCCTCTAGCGCCCCTAACCTCCAGGACTACGCACGCGCACATCGCAAAAAATTCTCCACTGGCAGTCTGTCCTACAAAGACGGTACGTGTTTGAGACGGCGCTCCTTCACTAACCTGCACAGGGCAACAGCAGATCAGTGTCTCACATCCTCCTAGTCCTAATTATTGTTAGTCTGTCAAGCTGAGCGACGCCCTGTTGGGGAAACTGGGCACCTAAAAACATGAGGTAGAAATGTGTTCTATATGTTTTAGTATGAACAAGTGTTGAGCAGAGTAGATGGAGAAAATGCAGAACAGCAGCAGGAGAACTTGAAGATTAGTGTATGTGCTCTATGAGAAAAGTGAGGCATAAAATCATGTATGCCCATACATGTATTTTATAGTTATGTTTTTAGTAATTTCTGTATTTTTAGACTCCATATTCATTGTAGCCACCAAACCACTGGGTTTTTTTTCATCTCTTTTATTTTCTCCACACCACTTTGAGTAAATTGGTGTATTTCTTTGTCGCAGTTTGTATACATGCTGCCTCAGGCCCATTAAAACTTGCAAAACAGAATTCAGATTTAGATTTACATTAGACTTTATGTTACATGTGGTGAGGACACAACCAGAAATGTTGCAAAAGCAAAAAAGCTTTACCAAGAGAAGCAAATGTAACAAATTAAGGGGTGAGTGAACAAATCAGTTCACGATAGAATCTTGAATCTTGATCTCCAATGATTCAGAATCGATTCACAAATCGATTGAGCTCATTTCCAGCTTCTTCTTAACTTCTGTGTGTGATTCTGTTTCTTTCTGTCGGCTGCAGCGGAGATCACACGTGTCATTTCAGACAAATCGGAGATCAAACTCCAGGGCTTTTTCATTCTGAGCAGCATACAACATGATTTTATTTGTATTTTCTTTTAGAAGTACTGCATGTGTGAAGCAACTGTTCATCAGTACGTGTCCGTTGAGTGCCCCTCATTCTCAACAATCATGATCTCCCCATGTTTGTTTTGCATGGTCCATGCCTACACTGACTTCCTGTAACAGTCTGCTCAGTGTTCACATGATTACAGTGAAATCTACACACTGAAGATAAACTTGGTTATGGATAAAATACAAGCAGCCAGAAGAAACATGATACTTCCAAGAGAAACAGCATTCTGAAGTCTGTTAAACTCAGTCATGTAATGTGACTCAAAGCAGAAATCAAACAGCAGTTTTACATCTTCATCATCCACTATTCTTTTCTGATGTATTAGAAAGGTAGAAAGTGAAATTCTAGACGGTTGATGTTACATTAATGACACTATAACTGGCCCTGGTCGTGTAGCTGACAGTGATGTCTGTTGTCATGTTGTCCAGTAGGTGTCACTGTTGTATTAGACAGACTCTCAGTCTCCTCTCAGCTGCCATCCTCCTGGTTGTCTCACATGTAGCCTTGCTGTTGGTCCTTGTCATCCATCTTGTTACACCTCATTCCCAAGATTCAAAGGAGGCGTTCTCGTCTCGACGCTGTCAGATACGCACACATCGTGCCGGTTCGGTGCATGCTCCTCCGCGAGTTTCATGTTGGTGAAAAACATTTCCATGCTGAAGCATCTTAATCCTGGTCAGGTGCACCAGTTGATGTATTTCATTGTTGTCTCAGTACATGACAGAGAGGCTGAATTACTCACTGGGATTGTTGTTCTTTTTCGTAGCAGGAAGAGCGAATCAGACCTGAATATTGGGCTTGTTTTTCATAGTTTTTATATTTCTCGGTGTGTACTCTTCACCTCCTCAGTTCAAACATTTCATCTCCAGTTGTCATCAGAAGATGTTCCATCCATCCATCCATCCATGCAACCAACATCTTCACACTTCCAACATCAGACATCTGATTTAACAGTAACTTCAGTCAGGGCTTCTTTATAAACTGGAACAGACAGTTCTGATTCTTCCACCACTCTTTTGTGTACAGTAGGTTTTTTTTCCCACGGTTGCGCCCACATTAGAGAAGAACAGGGAAATGACAAAACATGATATTCAAGTTACTGTGGCTCCAAGTAACACTAGTGAATTTTTTTTTTTTTATTTCCTCAGAGTTGTTGTCTATGCCGGCAGTAAAACGATTTTCTGTGTCGTTTGCAAAGTATCCGACTAATGGTACGTCTGCTTCTTTCAAGTATTTTTCCACTCCACCTCCCTTTGTCTTGCATGTCTTCAAACTTTTGTTTTTGACCTTGGGTTTTTTTTTTCCCACATGGCCCTCCAGCATTCCAGGTTTCCCTTATATATTTTTTCTAATGATTTAATTTATTTTTGGTTTGTTTGTTTACCCATATGCTTTGGACTCTTACTTTTCTAACACTACCTGACATTCTCTTTCCAACCAGGGTTCCCACTGGTTATTGACTTTATGAAATTTCAAGAAATTAAGAGACAGGGAATGTCAGCAAACTTTTACAAATGATAATGTAGCAGAAAAAATAGACGATCTTCATATTGATTATACCAATTAACAACACCAGACGTCAGCAGGGACAAACAGGAATCGTTTACCTGTTTAACTAAGAACTTCTTTTCTAACCAGATAAACATAAGTATTCTAATAAATTCTGACTCATCAGGAGCTGCCTTTTATATAGTACCTTGAAGCAACGTGCCAGTCAACAATTCACAAACATTTATGGCAAAACTTGCGTTTTCCGTTGCTATTTGAGTCTAATTGTTCCGTGGTGAAACATGTCAATAGTATTATTTAATGTTTGGCAGTTCCCTACTTTCACTTGAGTCCAGTTTAAATCAACATTTGTCGACTTCCCATTTGTATTTACTACAATTAGAGGATGAAACATGGATCAGGTGTGTGTCTGAAGCATCAGAGAAATCAGATTTTCCCTGTTCAGTCTCTCCTGCAATGGTGGAATAGTAAACTGAAGATTAATAGTTTTGGACACTTACTAATCATCATCATCATCTTGCGTCTTCACTGCCCGGCGTAGACTCGCTTAACAGTCATTTTGCGGTAGTTTACATATGGAAACATTTTGTCCTGGAAGATTTTAATATCTCACACAAAGCTGAGAAATTCCTCTTAAATTTGATGTGTTTATTGAACTTAAAAACAAATCACGTCAGGATACTGTGATACAACACCTCTTAAAAGTCAATACTCGGTACCACCTTTGAAATAAAATAAGTATAATAATTATATAAATAACAGAACATTGAAGGTATAGAATGTAGATTTATATGAAAGATAAATTGAGGTTCATTTATCGATCACTTTACAGCACCAGGTTTGCCAAACGAAACAGTTTGAGTCCCTTTATGCCACATCACAGAAATAACAAGAACAGATGTATGTTTTCGATATAAACACTTGTGTTTAATTTAATTTAATTCTGACCATAGAAGTGTGAGAGGCCATGTGGGCACTGCAGTGGTACGTATTCACACACTAATGATGTCGTTAATCATCACTAGACCACTAGAGGGCGCTGCCCCGAGTCGAATCGGTCTCACATAAACCTCCATTTTACCTTCATCACCGTCCGGTAGTGAATTATTTAGTGAACAGGGAGTCATTACTGGCTTTGTGTCACCTCGTCTTGTTTGGAAGCCAGTTAAAGTTAGTTAGGAAGTCTTTATTTCTGACACAACTTTCTTCGGAAAAATCAAAAACTCAAACAACATTCTCGTCAAACTGACGTATTTTGGTTTGTGTCCTTTCAGCTACTTCGAGTTTATTCAGCCAACTGCTTTGTAACAGTCAAAAAATATTTTTTTCTATTATTAGTTTTTATTTATTAAAGGGCTGATTTATATTAGCGTTGCACTTTCATGAAGTTTGAGGACTTGCAAGAGACAAAGAAGGTTCAGAATGGAAACTGCAGCAAATGAGATATTCTGACTTTTAGTCCCTGATGTGGGTGACAGTCACAAAACACTGGATCGGACTCTTTCAATGCAACTCAGTCGTGTTTTGCATTAAAGTTTGTGAGGTAGACTTTCTGTCGAAGTTAGTCTCCAAGCAGATTCACCCTGAGCCACAGAAGACATGAGACAAGAGAGTAGACGCTTCCTGTGCCTATTAAACCAACTGAAGAAAATCTGTTAAAATCTGCAGATTTCCCTTTTATTTTGTACAACTGACACTCATAATAACGAGTAAACCCTGAGTGTTTCTCTGAGGACCTGCAGTACGAGCCCCAAACGCCCCGGTCACTGTTTTCATGAATAAAAAGCAGCACAACAATGTAAAGAGCCTCATGAAGGATTTTCAGACTGAACAAAGGGTGGGAACCCTGTTTAACATCCTGCATACAGTTTTGTAAATTGATCACCATTACCCAATAATTCAGTATGTTTTTTTTTTTTTTTTCCCAATGGATAGATGTGTGTGTGTGTGTGTGTGTGTGTGTGAACAGAGTAATTACATACAATCCACACCTGCTGCCATCATTGTAGAGGATGTGAGTCGAGCTCATTGTTCAAACTCCACCAACAGCACATGAGTGTTTAACCCTTCCTCCGACCGTCACGACTCCCTCAGTGAGCATTTCTTTCACAAAGCTTCCCGTGTTTTGCGGGTTTAAGGACGAATGCGGTTCAGTCGCAGCTGACAGATTCAGGATCAGCTCTTATTGACAAACAGAGGAAGGGTTAAAGCATCCTTCATCCCATCTTCTCCTGTGTCTGTTCTGACAGAAGCATCGGTCAGTTTTGTTTTGACTCATAAACACGCACATGCCTGTCAATGTTTCAGTGCACAGATGTGTTTGTCCAGTGTGCTCAAGACTTGAAAAAGGGCAAATATTCGATTAGTAACGAAGAGGTGTAATGACGATGTTTGTGGATTCAACTGAATGTCTCCACGTTAGTTGATTTAGGATGATTTCTGGAGAATGGACGGTCAGGTTGTTGTGAACCACTTCTGTGATCTGTATGGTCGGTTGGTTTCCCTGTCCTTCCATTCAGGGCTGGTTTTAATGGATTAAAAGGGGAATATTTGTTCAGTTGTGTGTTTGTAAATCTTGTCATGTAGAATCTCTGTGTTTGGGTTGTATAATCTGGATTTCTTTATACGATTATGAAGAGTTTTTTGTGTTGTTTAGGTCGCTTTAACTGGTCTGACTGGTGAAACTGTTCATCCATGTCTGAGGGTTGTTTGGATACGAATACAGGGATCAGAAATGCCTCCAGCACAGCCTGAGATGCTGCTATAATTACCAGCGAGTACATGAGTCTTTGCAACCTAGTAAAAGGGAAAAATGGTGCATATTTTTAGATCCCCTGCAAAAAATGACCCATTTAATCAGCAGTTTATCAATTTGGTCTGATATCATTTAGGTTGAGAAGTGTTAAATAGCTCTGTATTCTGTGTTATCATATCAGTGTTTGGTCAGTGACCCACGTTTCTCCTCCTCCAGCTCAAGCAGTAAAAGAGAATTTATATTTTCTGGCCCACTTTATCCAATCAGGACAGAGAAGGTCACAAAGAAGCGGTCCTGTCTGCTCATGGCCGTGCAAAGAGCAGGATCCTCCTGTTTACCTGCAGTGGTGGAACATGGAAAGCTCCCAGTGACAAACAGGCCAAAGGAATAAAAGCAGTTGAAGTAACAAAAGAGGCAAAAAGAAGGGAGATGTGTGAGTGTAGCGATGTACAGAAGAGGGAGGGATTACTAACTGCAAAACGAACGAAGCTAGCTAGCTAAAAGGACGGCAACGCTCACATTGGCTTTAAACCAATTTTATCCCCATTCAAGTCAGCCGAGGCCTTAACAGGAAGTTAGCTGGTTGGCAGCTTCACCAGGAACTAACAGAGCTCCGACTCTGGCGCTGCATCCAGATTTCCATCATTATATCCTTTATGCAGCCATATTTTAAACTGCTCAAAGTACCCAATATCATAAATGACAAGTGACCTGTGTAAGTAGAACCACGCATAACAAAACATCTACTGTATGATCTGTTTGTAGTATAACATAATACATACTTCTTACTTTATACTCATTCTAACTGGCACTGGATCTGTACACGGTATCTTCTTATACACAAAGTTCAGGTATTGGGAAGGAAAACATGTTTTTGGTCCATTTTTACCACGTTCACTAAGAGTTTCAGTGAGTTTCTGTGAGAGTTGAACACTAACATGTGAACACGACACTCAGATTTCACCACACTGAAAAAAGAAAAAATCCAAAGTTACTCCAAAATTAAACTCTTACTGTTGAGATGATGCCATGAACAATACATTGCGTGTAACCTCCCCACACTATATGAGTATTTTTCTTTTCTCATATGTATTATTCACCACAGGAACACAAGATGACACATCCACCATAGCAGTGGCTCCACCTGTCTGGTGCACTGCGGCAGGTACGACGGCCCTCAGCGACGCAGTTTTGTGTTGGCACCAAATGTCCAGCTGCAGCTTTCTGTGAACAGTGTCATAAAATCGCATCAGTTGTTTCAAATTGCTTTTGAATGTGGACATTTGGATTTAAAGTGAATGTCACATTGAGCAGCTTTCTGCAGTGTTTCTTTGAGGTGGTTGCGAGCCTGACACCGCTTCCTGTAAACGTCTTGTGTAACACTTGCTCCTTCGTTGATTTCTCTTAATTGGATTTCAATGTCAATCAGATTTTTTAAAGTAAAACTTGAGAAGCTGCAGAGGAGCAACATGATGTTTTTTCCCGCCTCGGTGTTTGTTCTGAGCTTCGCTGAACTTCTGGATGATTTTTTTATCACAGAAAGTCGCTTGAGATGATTCGCTGCTGCTTCTGATCTGTGGCTGTTTGGCAGCCAGGACGAGCTGTTGGCTGCTTCCTGCCTTCACACCACCTTCATACACAAACTACACCGCTCCTCCAAACTCTCTCCAAACTCCTGTAACATGCTTCAGTCCTTCTCTTCTTTCCTCCTCGCTCATATCCTATCGTTTCATGTCTTTTGTGCTGCTCTTCTCCTCCTCCTCCTCCTCCTCCTCCTCCTCCACTGCTCTGTCCTTCCTCGCTCTCCCTCTTCTTCCTCAGAGCCCTTGGAGGAGCACCATGTGGCCCAGTTGTTGAGGCGTTTCTCCACCGACCTCAGCCTGGGCCGCTACCTCTCTCTGGACAGGGCGCTGGCCCACCACCTCCACCAGTGCTCCTACCACCTCCGCCTCTTCCGAAACTGGCTCATCTCCGGCCAGGACCCCCTAGAGTACTTCTACGGTCAGCCCCTGGCCCTGCCCTCCATCCCCCCCTCCCCAGCCTCACGCCCTGTTCAACCACTGCTCACGGTTTAGTTTGGACTGTGCTTGTTCTGTGGTTGACTCTCATGCTTTGCCTCTTGATGTTTCTGCATGCTTGCCTGTTTCTGTGGTGATGCAGATTGCAAGCTGGACCGGTTTGAGCTGTTTTGGGTTTTTTTGGGCCATTTCTGCCACTTCTGCAGTGGTGTCAGTAGCTTTTCCCCTCATCTTCTCCAAACTGTGAACCTTCTCTTAAACCTTATGAAATCAAATAAAAGTCATAGTGATTAGTATTTTCTGTACCAGTATATAAAGATAGGGTTGCAGCGAGCAACTATATTCATTTTTGACCTATTGTTTGTTGTATTAAATGCCAGCAATTGAGGAAATCCGCATCACAATTCCCCAGAGCCAAAGTTTACGTCCTCTGATGTCTTGTTTCACCAAACCAATATTACAAAATCCAGAAATTTTGCTCTAACAATCATAGAGGCCATTACAACCATTAAACATTCCCATTTGAGCGGCAGGAACAGTACATTTGTGCTACTTTTGCTGATAACTTAAATGATTAAATGAGTAATTGTTTACACTTGTAATGTATAGACGTCTGTCACCTGACTTAAAGGTCCAGTGTGTGGGATTCAGGGGGATTAAAGGTGCAACATGGAAGGATTTGACCACCTGTTTAATCCATAATCCTAACGACCAGCATGTCAGTAACTGCTAACTGCTACTAACTGTTCTGCATTTCAGCAGCCGCTGCAGGGGAGAGTTTAGGCGAGGGGTGTTGAGTTGGTTGCGGTCTGCAGCCTCACCTCTAGATGCCACTAAATCCTGCACACCGGACCTTTTTAATGTCTGAGGTATTTTGCCAAGTACGGCAACTTTATTTTTAATACCTCAAACTGTAATTCAGTCTGATTAAAGTCAACAACATGACACTTCGACTGAAAGACTGAAAACAACGAAATACAAAGAGAGATGCTCAGTGCGAGTTATTAATAGTCTCACAATTTTTACCAACATTTAAAGCCTCACAGGTTCTGATTTCAGACTTTGTGTTCTGGTCTGACCCACTTTCTTTATTCCTCTCACTCGCTGTTAAAAAAGGAACATGTATTCTCCCCAAAGTCAATACTACCAGGCTCATTAACAACCGCTTGTGCACTGTGAATTTACAAGAAGCAGTTCTCTCTAATATTCCGAGACTAGAAACCCGACATTATCTCTGTGAGGATGCAGACAGGAACACAAGAACACGCATCATTTTCATTTTTACCGTCACTCCGTTTGTTTTAGGAAAGTTCACCTTGAAGGCAAAAAAATTGCACTTTATTTTCTTGGCAGGAAAATAAATCATCACAGCAGCAACGGACAGGAACACGACGACAAATGCACGATATTAAAGGCTCTCAGTCTTGTTGCTGTTTCTTTCATCTAAATCAGGAAACTTTGGTCTGTATTTTATTTTGACAAATGCTGTGAGGGAACACAAACAACTCAACAACTGTGAGATAGAAACATGTACATTATCGGCACCTCGTAGTGTCACACTGACGACATACATGTAATATGTGAATATCTACATGTTTAGGTGACACAGAAACAGATCGCTGCTGCTGACAACGCAGCACCACGTTGACATCAGTCTGTCTCAGTTGAAGATTAAAGCTCTGCACAGATAATCTATCATCAGCCTGAAAGTCCATGTTTCATACAGATACACGTCACATTCAGCGGTGCATTTGGAATCAGCTGCTCTGTTTGAATTAGACTCCTTCTTGACTTTAACCAGCATGTGGTTCCTGCCTGTTTGCTGAACGTTGGCGTACTCACACTGTGTGCAGGTGGGCGCAGTAAACACTGAGGTTTTAGACGACGGAGGCGAGCTGCGGCCTGACGCTTTGTGATTGTGAACGGCTCTGGTGACTTGTGGCTTGGTTGAACTAACAGTGGATGAACTGCCTTTGATAACACGTGTTGGACCTGAGCTGCAGTGGGGACAGTTTGACCACTGTGAGCTGCAGCTTCTGTGTTTGTCGGGACCAGAACGGTGTTGTGTTTTTTTTGAGACGTTTGAGGTTTGGTGTCATGTTGTCTTGGCGTCCAGCATGGTTTTTGCAACTTTGCCTGCGTGGAAGTGAAGCGTCAGCGGCTGGCAGGAGTTCACAGCGGGTTAGGGACCCGTTCAGAGACAGGAGCACCGTGTTGAGGTGTAGTGGATGGGTGACATTGGGGCGGTGGTGTTGGGTGAAGTGGTTCTGCCTGCTCCTCTTCTGACTGCCTGGTCTAACTGAGGGCTGATGTGCCTGCGGGCGTCGTGTCTCTCCTCTGCCGCAGGCTTCGAAGGCTGCTCCATGGTGCCGTCCATCTATCCTCTGGAAACGCTGCACAACTCGCTGTCGCTGAAACAGGTCAACGAGTTCCTCGCCGGCGTGTGCGAGAGCGCAGGGGACCCACAAGCGAGGACGACCAGAGGTTAGAAACAAACACAAGTTCACGTCATTATCATTGTAATCCTTATCATTTAACTTGACCTGCTTGTTTTGTCCCCGCAGCTCTGACGGCCATGTTTGACACACACAACCAGCCGTCAGTGGACTCGTACATCCCTCAGAGAGTCCTTTCATCCTCCATCTCGCTCAGATCTCGTTCTGACAGACCTCCTTGGTGTGAGTATCACAGCGTCTCCTCGTTCGCACAGAGGTTTGACATTTCTAGGTTGGCCTCCTCGACTGTCTCACTATCAGACGTCTGGATTATTTATGGAGTACAAGTCGTCCATTACAGCCTCACAGTTTAGTCTCTGTTACTGTTATCTTTCATCTATTCATCTATTCAGACTCTGTACGAACCCAATGAACCAACACGCAGCACTTTTCCTGCAAATGACATCTTGTAAAGTTTTGCTTCTTTGGGTGTAAATTATATTTGACCAACCTGATTTAATATAAAAACAAATAAACATGTGGGAGATAAAATACTTAATGAACAATATTTTAACATTATGGAAAATATATATAATAGTATAATATATATTATATTAATTAATTAATTATATATATGCATAAGTGCTCTGACATTGTTTTGGATCCAAATAGTTTACAGTGTAGAGTTTTGGGTCTTCTGGTTTTGGATGAATAACTCTGGATTGGTTCATATGTGCCTGACAGGAAAAGGAGTGCATCAAGATGTTTTATTTGATATATTACCTGACATTATAATTGTTTTTGCAGACTAATCAATTACTAATTAAACCACTTCTGTGTTACTTTAACCAAAATAACAGCAGAAGTGTGACAAGGCTTTTTAGAATGAGTAGAGGGGTTCATGTAGTTTAGTAGATCTAGTCTCTGACTATTAAAGGTTTTACTGTCATACACATTTTATTGATTATCATTTTATTCTGTTTTGCATGTAGTTTAGAAAACAACTGGAAAAGACGACTCTCACTGTAAAGACAGCAGTCTGTGTGGCTGGACTTTGTACAGTCAGGCATTAAAATAACTTGGCTCTTATAAAACCAAACTACCCTCCTGTATATCGTTGAAAAGGCAAGGCAGGTTTATTTGTATAACACAATTCAGACACAAGGCAACCAAAGTGCTTTACAGGCGCATACAAACTACATTAAAAGACATAAAAAAATTTCATTTAAAAGACATTAAAAATTGCAATAAAAAAGACATAAAAACAAGTAAAAACATTAATAAACAAACATGAAAACAAGTAGGCTAAAATAGAAAAGCTTTTAAAGAAACAAGACTGTAGAGTCAGAGTCATAATGCAGTTCAAAGACTTGAATTGCTTCAGTTAAAAGCAGTGGCAAAAATAAATGTTTTAAGTCTTGATTTAAAAGAGGTGAGTGTTGGAGCAGACCTGCAATTTTCGGGGAGTTTGTTCCAAATATGTGGCGCATAGTAACTGAAAGCTGCTTCTCCATGTTTACTTCTGACTCTGGGGACTGAAAGCAGACCAGTACCTGACGATCTCAGAGGTTTGGATGGTTCATAACGCAGCAGCAGATCAGAAATGTATTTTGGCCCGAAACCGTTCAATGCTTTATAAACCAACAAAATATCTATTCTTTGATAGACAGGAAGTCAGTGTAAAGATCTAAGAACTGGAGTGTTGTGATCTATTATTGTGATTCGTGTTAGGACTCGAGCAGCAGCGTTCTGAATCAGCTGCAACTGTCTGGAGTTCATCAGACAGTCAGGGAAAATAATTGGCTACAATCGTTGGTGACTAATTTGTTGATAGCCATTAACATCTTATTCTACCAATGATAAACAAAAGAGCGAGTTTCCCTCTAAACTGGGAGCGCTTGCTGTACTCACAGGGTTGTCCTGTGGTGGAAACAAAAACAAACATACTCAACAACACAGAGCAGGAAGAACATATTCTCCTGTCTGAAGAAGTTGTGTTTAGTTGTTGTGGGGTTTTTTTTTGACAGTGAGCGTTGGACGGGATAACAAAAGTCATATATGTAATAAAGTAACTATATATAGTAAAGTTCTGTCTATATTCATGGTGTTTGTTTTCTGTTCCTACAGACAGCAGCGGTCCTTCCAGCACAGTGTCCAGCGCCGGACCGTCCTCTCCCACCACAGCAGACACTTCTCCACGCTTCAGCTTCAGCGATAAAATCTCCCTCACCCCTCAGAGCAGCGAGGAAACTCACTCCTCCCAAAACATTTCCTCTCAGCTGGTGCCCGCCGTCCTCGACCCAACCTGCCCCGCTGCTCCAAACCTCTGTGAAGTTCCTCTGACTCCAAACAACTCACCCGAGGATGATGCTGAGTACAGCGCTGTCACTGGTAACCCTGAATGTTCACAGGAAGAGTCAGAGGTGGCTCCTGCAGCGGCGGACACGGTCAGTGGCGTCGTTTCAGATCCTGGCATGAGGCCGCCCTGCTCTGGGTTAGCTGAGCTCACTCTGGGTCGGATGGAGGGTTACTGCCTCCCAGGATCTCTGCCTGTGCTGTTGGAGCTCAGAGAGAGCAGCAGTGAGGCGGGCTCCAGCTCCCAGACGCCTCAGTCTCCTGAGGGACCTGACGAGTTCTTCGACACTCAGGAGTCGATGGAGTTGTGGATGGACAGTCCGGAGAGTCTCCCCCGTCCCGAGACGCCTCTGGAGGTCGGAGCAACTCACACAGCAGAGCCGTAAGGCCGCAGAGACGCATATCTGTCAGAAACTACTGTGGTTACATCCAAAACTGAACTCCTCCAGGATTATCTTGACTTTACATCATCATACTCTCAGTCATGATGCATCGTACTGAGCTACAGCTGACCTGACCTCCCACCTCCTCCAGCTCAGTGACTGTGTGTTGAGTAACACAGAATGGGCAGCTGATGGTCACACTCGGCTCTGTGTCGGGGAAACATGTGACAGGTGCCCCTCGAGCTGTTCATTGCCTTTAAAATGACGCGGCTGAGCCTCCGCTGGGTCAGCGCATCATTCTGTCAACGTGTAGGAAGCCACTTGTTGTAGGGTGAAGCTTTATTGTCAAGTTTATCTGTTACTGTCTCTACATGCTGTTGCACAAACAATTTCCTTAAAGCTGTGTCAATCCATGTTTGGCCACTAGGGGGCAAAAACTCCCAGAGACCCACAGCCGTGCCCTGTTAGTAGAACACACCTTAAAAACTGTAGAGCTGCAAATAGTTTAAAGAAAATGAATTGTCATTTACTTTGAAGGTTGAGTATAGCTGCTGTAAGTGATACATTTAAAAAAAAAAAAAAAGTGTTAAATAGCTCTTTGATCGAGCTGTTATCACTGTTACAAACTGAGAGGATATTAGCAAGCAAAACTATCCAACATTTTCTGGTCCCAGCTTCTCGTATGTGAGCATTTGCAGCTTTTCTTTTCTTTATCATTAATGACAGTAAATGAAGAGTGTTTGCCAACAGAGTGGCAAAGGAGTTGTGGAGGTATCAAACACCAGGTGCTCTTTGGATCCAAGGTCAAATTACAGGTGTGACTTTGCTTTGTGATCAATAAGTTATAACCAAAAAATACCACAGAACACAGCTCCAGGTAGTGATTCTCTGTGTTGTGCAGGAATCTGATCGTTGGTTTCAGTTGGCGGACTCCATTTCTAAACTGACGTTAACTACAATTAAGAGTGGAGAACGGCACTGAGATGAGGAGAAACCGACAGTCCAGCAGCGTCGAACTCCTGAAAACGGTTTTGTCCACAGTCTTGTGCAGACGACAGAGACGAGGAAGGTCTATTATCTCACATCATGTTACAATCTGCTCACATATGACCAATAAAAAGTGAGTAATACGTGTTAGTTGCTACAGACTGTTACATGGAGCCTCTTTTAAAACACATTACATTTTTACAAACCTTGGTATTTTTCAGCTATGACGTATTGATCTCAAAGCAAAGTGCAAGTCCAGCCTCCCTTTTTTATTTTAGTTAAAGAAGAGTCTGTGTTTTAGACTGTTGGTTCAGACAGTAGAAGCCATTTGAAGTCGTCACTTTGGGATCTTAACATTTTATAGACTAAACGATTAATCATGTAAATAATCAGCAGATTAATCGATATGAAAGTAATCAGTCAGCTGCAGCCCAACAGCTACGACTGGACAAATCATAATCCCATGATTTGATTCACTCTCCGTTTTAGCTCTGGTTTTTGCTCCCCAACAAATCCAGACGAGAATATCTGACATTTATAGCTGCCAGAAGTTCCTCTGTGTTGTGTCAGTCTGCCATTTTGTGCCGGGCAGGTGGTTTGCAGAGGATTTATACAGGGTGGAAGAGAGCGATGAGTCTTAATGTGCTAAAATAAGAAGAGAAAAGAGACAAAAAAGAAAACGAGCGACATTCGTGTGTTCAGTTTGTTTCATTGTGACCATGAAGATGTTCATTCATGGAGCTTTAAACTGTGTAAGTGTGTGTGGCGTCTCTCTCACCTTGGACAGCTGCTGTAGTGAAGTTTCAGCCTTCACATTAACAGCGTTCATATCATCCATCACAGTCGGGTGACGTGATAACCTGCCACCGTCAGTCGGCAGTCGTGCTTCATCATCGCCGTGGAAGCTTTTCTGTTTCCTTTTTTAAAATGACTCGCAGTGCAAAACACACAATCTAGTCTAAAAACTCTCATCGTGCGCCAGCGTCTGTCCCGTGCTGAGCTTCTGCAGCGTTACAAGTCGATTCCTGCATCTGATTTTAAAAAAAAACAAAACGAGCTGAATGACAGCAGCTGAATCTTAGTTACTGCCGGCGAATTCTAAAGTGTTTAATCTCCAGGTCAAACCGTGTGTGCACTGCTTACTGCCAAAGTCCTTAAGCCTCATTGAAGATTTAATATAATCAGTAGGGATTGATAGAAAGAGGAAATAATATTTATTTTGAAATTGCATCTTGAAAAACGAAAAAAAAAAAAAGGTCTGATATTTTTGATACCCACATCAGATATTTAATTGTACCATAGCTGTTGTATATTTTTTGTAAAATCACCTCATGATGTGGGAAAATCTGAAAGCTAATCTCTCGTGTTATCACTGAACAAACAGGAGGGGCATTTTACATTACATGTGCTTTTATTGTGGCGAGCAGTAATGTAGCAGGTGTGTGTGTGTGTGTGTGGGAGGAGGAGGAGGAGGAGTACACACACGCTTGGGAAGTCATTCAGGTAGAAGAGCGCTGAGGTGCAAATCTGTGCCGAGTCAGCAGGATTTCATGTTACATTTCGTTGTACTGTAGAGGTGAAAACACAACTGTGACCTGTCAGCCTGTCAGTGTGTGTGTGTGTGTGTGTGCGTGCGTGTGTGTGTGTGTGTGAGTGTGTGTGTGTGTGTGTGTGAGTGTGTGAGTGTGTGTGTGTGTGCATATCATCGCTCTGTTTGCTTAAAGGGTCAATTCACTCAAACGAAATAAAAAAACCATCCCAACAGTTTGTCGCTGCCCTCTGCTGCTTTTATTTTATATTTTTGGTTTTGATCGTTCAGGATGTTTCAGTGCTGACCAGCGTCCATCTGCAGCCATGATGGTTCTGGTATTCACACGGGACGTGTAGCAGAACCTGATACAGCGTTGGAGGTGGAGTTCTGTTCGGTGGCGCTTGAAGCCAGAAAAGCAGCTCGACGTCCTGCTTCTAAAACACCTCAGATCTTCCGATCTTTAATCTTGCGGCTCATCTAGACTTTCCAAACTTTATTGGATCGAATGGATCAGATTATGAACTGATATTAGACACTCTCACAGGTGATTCTTTCACGTAAGCTTACGGGAATAAGGCTCTTTGGGCACCGGTGCGTTACGAGATGTAATTTTACAGTTTGGCCACCAGGAAAACTGTCTTCAAAGCTTTTTGTTTTCCTTAAAACCAATCACAGTCTTGTTGGGAGATGCAAAGCTCATCATGTCATCATGTTCCCTGTGTCTGGAGTCCAAACCATTAACAAGCCCTCTCCGGCCAACAAACGTGTGTTTTTCCACCTGATGATCAAACTGAGCAGGTGAACCACGACAGCGCTGCTCTGAGGAGTAAATCTGCAGTCAGCGTTATCACCGTGTCAGAGTGAAGGTCGCGGCGGTGAGGTCGATGTTCAGGCAGCGTGAGGACAGAAATATTTCATGAGCTTCTGATGAATGTAAAACATGAATCTGCAGCGTAACCAGTAACTCCAGCTGTCAGCACAACTGGAGGATATCTAATGTCCCAAAGATGTGGAGGAGAAGTCGACGGTGTCCCAGAATAGAATCACTGTGAATTAAACTTCAGTACTCTTTTGGTACCAACTGAACCGGGTCAGATATTTAAAGTTAGTGTCCAGCAGCAGCTCAGTTTGGTAAAAATGTTACTGAAGCCTCTTTTGTGATGCGAGAAGTTTTTATTTAGCTGCTTGTATTTGGATTTTTTCCTGCAGTGATGGAAGAACTATTCAGATTCACTATTTCTTATTAATACTTAATAATTGTATAACTTGACTATTATTACTGATGCTTTACCCTTTAAAGGAGCACTACGTAGTCTTAGAGAAGAAATTCAAACTCAGAATTATAAACAGGCGATAATCCAAACTCACAGATATGTGAATAAACAATATGGTGGCAGGGTCCGCCACATATAAACAATGTAAAACAATATGATATTGTGTACTTTAAGGCAATGAAGATATTTTTCTTCCAATTAAAATTTCTTGTGCACCTTACTGTGCTTCATCTTCTGTATTTTACAAGATGACAGTTTATTTAATGTAAAATGTTAATCTGCAAAGTATCAACAGCTGCTGGAGAAAAGTAGTGGAGTAAAAAGTGTAATATGGAGTGGAGTAAGTTCCTCAATTTGTTCTGAAGTCCAGTTGTTGAGTAAATGTACTTAGTTACATTCCACCGTGGAGTACCTCAGAGTAACTCATTGATAAAGTGGCACTATGTGAGTCAGTACTTGGATCCAAAAAACTTTGTTTTAAAGGGGTCTGTCACATCTGCTGTTGGTTCTGTTCTCCATCCCGATCACATGACCCAGGAGGTGATGTCATCGCAGCCCCTCACAGCAGGAACCGTCCTCCGGCCCGCTCCGTCCTCCAGAACAGTATCAGCTTCACATAGACCGATCAGTGTCTGCGCTGCTCACACTGACAGCAGGAACATGGAGTTTATTCTCCTGATCACTGCCGTCTCTGTTCGGCTGGTTTTGCATGACAATCGAGCCCACACGGGCAGCGCCGGGCCTGGACGCGCTCAGCCTGCAGATCTCTGGACCCTCAGACCGTTGAAAAAGGGTTTACAGAGCCGGAACAAAGCTCACACTGTTCCCGTCTGGATGTTTCTGTGGGGTTCAACCCCGACTGGATGACATCATCCTCACACTCTGAGGCAGCGAGGAAGGAAACTGGTGTCTGCAAGCCCCCGACAAGGTTCCCAACCTGCGGGTCGGGACACCGTAATGGGTCGGAAGACAAATCAGACGGGTCAAAAAGTTCAGAGGAAGAGTTTCATGTTTGTTTGGTCACAAAGGTAGTTGCTAATGTTAGACAGGGTAACATTTTTATTAGACATCAGCATGAAACGTTTAATTTGATGCCATCAGCAGGTCAAATTCTAATTTACGCAATACTTACTTTAAGACTGAACACTTGCACACCTAATAAATAGTAGCTGCCGTTAGCATTCTACTGCTTCCTAGCTAACATTACCGATTGATGGTGTTACAAGATTCAATAGTGTGAATAACTTCAGAATTATTAACACATATCTTCACCAGCCTGAAAGTAAACTGTGCTGGATCTAATCAAACTGTAATGTTAGCTAGGAAGTGGCTAAAAGCTAACATACTGTTTTATCCTGGTGTCACTCCAGATTTTCACTATCCATCGTTTTAGTTGCTGATCAATCACGAGGCGGTAAAATTAAAACGATGTCAGTTTTGTAGCCAACGTTAGCATGCTAACATGGGACACCACGCCATATTTCAAGCTGAAACAACATATTTGATAACTCCTCTACTGTTTTTTCCGCCAGGGTAGCATTCAACCACTTCCTAACACCAAGTAGCTGTTTGTCAAACATTTGTGGGACTGTTAGCATGATGATGTTAGCCTTAAGCTCAAAGCACTCACAAATCTGTCTCTGTGTCTGTGAACTCTTGTTTTTAAAATGCTAACGTATTAGCTCCTCAGACCTTTATAGACGATAAACATGGAACATCACGCTTCGGTCAACCTGCCTGCAGATGCAACCAGTGCGGAGCGTAGCAGGCGATCAGGCTTTGTTCAGCTATAAATAGCAAGTAAAAAGTCGGTGACAAGTGGCCTAAAAACTGCATCCCCAGATAAGTCCAATAAAAACAAAATAAAAACATCCATGTGACATAATGACCCCCAAAAAAGCAAAGAAGAGACATTTGTCTTCAGTAAATGATGTTTTTATTGGTCTTCACCACACTTTTTCCCTTTTAACAATAAATCTGTTTTCTATTTTTTTTCATACCTTTTTTATTTTAAGCATTTGAAGAGAGATAAAGAGAATATTGCACTTAAAACAAGAGATGAAAGTAGAACCATGAAGCAGAAAGGAGGAAAGAAAACGATCACGAGGCTCTCTTTACAGCACAGCACAGCCAGGTTACATGTGCCTCCTCAGTACCGCACAGCTTAGCTTCTTAAATATACATCTTTTAAAATAGCGTTTCTATGTTAAGTCAGTTTTTCTTCAGCTATTACAATACAGGAGAACTCAAAAGGTACACATGCACGTAACAAGCAGGGCTCACTGAAAACCAACAGTCGGTATGATGATTTGTTTCACGGCAGATGAGTCTGATGCCACAGATATTTTTATTATTTTCTTTTTTGCACGATACGAAAATGCAGCGGTTATGTGTGAGTGTGTGTGAGTGTGTATATTAAGCTGGAAAAGTGTGAATAATAGGAAATCCTTTATAGATAAAAATGTATTGACAACGAGTCCCTCGTGTCTGGCAGTCTGGGTTTGAAGTGTTCTGCTCATATGTGAGTGATGTTTAGTTGTTATTAGCCTTTACAGTGACGCAGTAGTACGTACGAATGCAGATTACACTGTCATTGACTGACTCAGTGGGTTAACATGAAAACGGTGACATCACAGTTAACCCATCAGAGAAGCTGTTAATGGATCTTTTTATAGTTTGGCAGGAAACAGGAACCTCGAGCTCAACATCACTGTCTCCTCCATGTCGGCAGACGCTGCGACGTCTTTATCGTACTGACAACATTTTAATCTGTGGACACAAATCATGAAGATTACAGACCGTAAACTCACGGAGGCCATTTTTCCTTTGATGTCACGCTCGAGCTAGATAGCACGAATAAGGAATCTGACATTTACATTAACATTCAACCACTTTCTGGCTAACATTTGATTTTATCCAGTGTGTGGTTATGAAGTGGTTGAATGCTAACGTTAGCTGATGTCTAACAGACACCCACTGGTTATAATATATGTTGAGTTAGCTTGAAATATAGCCTAGCGTCCCATGTTAGCATGATAATATTTGCTACTTGCTATTTTTTCTTTTATATAATTTACCAAATTTCAAGGTAACAAAACATATTTGGTATCAGTTAGCTAACAGTAGCTTTCAACCACTTCGTAGATAACATTACCGTTTGATTTTATCCAGTGCGTGATTAGAAAGTGGTTGAATGCTAACGTTAGCTGGTGTCTAACAGACACCCACTGGTTATCATATGTGTTAATTACGCTTGAAACATAGCCTAGCGTTCCATGCTAGCATGGTTATATTTGCTACGATGCTGACAATTATTTTTTATTTACCGCTTCATAATTGATTAGGAACTAAAAAGATAGACATCAGACCGTATTTCAAGGTAACACAACATATTTGGTATCAGTTAGCTAACATAACCTTTCAACCGCTTCCTGGCTAACACTAGCATTTGATTACATCGAGTGCACTTCACGTCCAGGCTGTCAAAGTTTTGCGTTATTTTAAAATTAAAGGAAAATGGCCGCCATGTGAATACAGTCTATTTTCTTTCCACATGATCCAAAGAAAGAAACTGGTGGATTTAATCTGCACACAAAGTTTTCCTCCCTGCACAGAGTCGGGATGTATTGCAGGCTACAGTAAGAGGTGGTTACTGCCGGCGTGTGACCTGATGAGTCACCGTTATGATGCACAGTAACCAAGGCAACCAGGAGATCGAAAGTCCTCCACGGAGAACGTAAAGGTAATCTGCATCTTCACATTCAGCTGGAGCCGCTGAGGGTCGGGCTCCGCTCCCTGCAGCCCTCTGGTTTTTTTTTAAAAAGCCTTTATGAACATGCATCTGTTGTACATGCATCACTAGATGGGAGTAAAATATCATACAGAAGAATATCTGGAGTTTTACTGCAGATCACAAAATAGCAACCGTTGTGAAGTTTGTTGGTCCTGTCGTTTTTGTTGTGTTAGTTGGTTTTCTTCCTGGTTTTAAAATCTAGTAAATTACTCAAAACTTATCAAAATATTAAAAAAATCATCAATATCAAATTAAAACACATCTACACATACTATTAAGTTATTCAAGTTTTACTTAAAAACATCCACTGTTTTACCACTGAAGGAAAGAAAAGGGCCTGAAAAGATGAAGTAAAAACAAGACGCGTACGTTGAGGCTGAAAATCAAATGTCAAGACAAACTATATTTCCAAGAAAAATTAACAGTGTAGTTTTCGGTGTGAATTCTGTAATTGTACATTTTATGTTGTTTAATCTGAAAATAAGCGGAGAAAACGTTTTGCACACTGGTTTTACTGTTTGTGCTTCTTCGAGTGGCAGCTCCAGGAAATCTTAAATGCGACGTCTGAAATACTGAGTTGGTGCTTTAAAAGTGCCATTTTATGCTCAATATGTACAACTCGGACTTTCTTTTTTTTGTGTGTGCGCGCTGATGTTCTCACCGACAGAACTCACAACAACAGAGGAGACCAGCTCGCCTCAGCCTCAGCCTCAGCCGCAGAGCCGTGGATGTACCGCACACTTAAACTTCTACGACGATAAAACACGCATTTCACTTCCCTTCCAGCACGGCAGGACAGAAAGGCACATGTGGGTGACTGTCTAACCTCTACCATCACATCGTCCATCAACCAGGCAAACACAATCTCTCCTCGCAACCACATGTTCCTATTGTTGGAGTGGAATACATTCTTCATTCTTTAACACAGCTTTTGTATAAAGAGCTTTAAGACGCAGCAACTGATATGAGGTTTTGCCTTCATTCCTCTCTGAGCAGAGTGCTGTTTTGTATGTAAAGATAGAAACAGGTGACGTTTGATAACTGTTATCACCGCCTCTGCCTTCGGTTGTCCTCACGATCCTCGGCAACGATATGTTAACTGGAAACACGCTGAAAAAAGACATCAAAGACTACAGAAACAATTATATAGAGAGAAACGTATTCGTCAAATTCACCGTAAGAAATAACAGCCAACGAGAAATTCTTACCGTAACGATTGATTTTCACTTTGAGATAGAAATATCATATTTCACTACAATACAGATGTTCGAATATGGTCTTCCCTACGCTACTAAATATACTCAAAAGACATTTTCTATCTCGCTATGTCAGCAGGAGGAACAAAGTTCAACACCAGGACTGTCGTTGTTTTAGTAGACGGACAGAAAGGGAACGTAGAGGGAAGTAAATCTGATCAAAATTAGCCCGTAATGATGACTTTCTGTCAGCGAATGTATTGATTAGATCGCCTGTGATGTGAAAAGGCTTCGCGTCGGGGAATCAGTGGAAGAAATTAGTTTTGTAGTTCGTTGCTGGCATTAAGGTGCGCAAAACTTGTGCTTTGATTTTTGGCCAATTAGAATGCAAGCAACCAAATTGTATATTGCTTCCTGTATTTTTTATTTTTTTTTACAATAAAATGTGAATGTTGTCTGAGCCAATAAACAAAGAATTGTCTCGAGGGGTTTGGAAAAAAGACGAGAAAAAAACTCCTTACACAGAACTGAGTAATAACAATGCAGTGGAGGACGTTACTGTCAGGAAACGACCTCCGTAATACAAATGTTGGAAGCAACGACAAGCTTATAAATGAATAAAAATCTAGAAAAAAATAGACAGTTATCCAGATCTGTTCCTGCTTTGGGTCGTGTGCCCAAAGCAGAGACAGATTCACATATCAGGCTATAGAGAAGAGCAATTAAAACAGATCTACAGCGGGGAGGCCAGCAGGAGGGAGACAGGAAACCAGGATCTTAAAACTCGATCTTGCAGGCGGGGAACGACTCGTCCTGCATGACAACGGTGCTGCTGGAGGCCAGAACCATGATGTTGAGCTCCTGCTGCTTCTCGTGAGTCTGCTGGTACCAGTCACGGGTCACCTCCGTGTCGTGGGTCGGGATCAGCGTCACCTGAGGGGGAGACGAGAGATCGGTCAGGACTGACGCAGCTGAGAGGACGGAGGCAATAAAATAAACTGGTTTCTACAGAGTAAAGTGAGACCAAACTCTTCAAAGACAAAGTTAAACCTGTCTTACAAAACATAAAAACTAAACTAAATAGCAGGAATAGAAACAGAATATAAATAAGTCGATCATCTTTGAATACATGTTCGCCTCAGCCAGAGTTGCATCATTACCTGGAGGTTTGATCCCCACTGAGCTTTCCCATCCAACAGCGCATCAAGGACGCCTCGGCTCGGTTCGCCACTTGCTGTGTCGTTACCGCTCACCACGTAGTACGCAGAGCGAATGCGTTTGAAAAACTCTTGGTCCACGTTCTTGGCACTGCAGTGGTTGGGAATGTAGGCCAAGTCCACATAGATAGGAAGACCGGGAGCAGCTGAGGAGCCAGACTTCTGAGAACCTGAAAGAGGGAAACAAGCCATACTGTCACTACGTGCAAAATCATTTAGCTTGACTTAAACTGTTTTGCAGAATTATCACTGTCACACAGTTTTCATTTCTGCTCACCTGAACTGCTCTTGACACCATTAGTCAGCCCCTTGCTAGGGTTGTAGCTCGACCTGGAGAGGTCATCCTCTTTGGATCCCTGTCCATCAGACAGACGAGACATACGTGAGCTCTTGTCTGCCTCCTTCTTCTTCATTGAGGCACTGCGAGGTGACGCCGTCTGTTTCACAGGCATGGGAGACCTCTTGCGCCTGGCCGGGGATGATGATTTGGTTTTCCCAGAAGTCTTCTTTAAGGTCTTGGTTTTTGGCTCTTTCTTCACCGAGCCGTTATCCAAAGACTCAGGATCCACCATGCAAACGTCGGGGTGTGGAGGGTGAGGGTAGGGATCCATGAGGGGAGCAGGGGGAGGGTCATGGCTCCTCCTAGAGGAGTGATGGCTGCCTCCTCCCGTGGCAGATAATTTATCAACAGGCATATAGTCTGCATCCTCATCTGAGTCCATGTTGCCTTCACCGGTGACTGAAGGGAATTCCTCAGTGCCTGGATGCACTTCAGAGTCTGACTGAGAGGCTAAAGATTCACTGACAGAAGTGGGCGGTGTGTCCTCTGTGGCCAGACCGAGTCCTGCCGACATGCCGCCAGTTTGGTGAGACTGGTGGTGATGGGGCTGTTTGTGAGCCCTTCTCTTGACCGACAGATCGTGCTCATCGCCCTGTGATTGGTCACTTCTGTGCCCTTGCTCCTCATCGTCGTCGTCGCTAGATAACTGCCGCATGCTCGGGTTGATGAAGGAAGGTGAGAGGTCCTCTTTGCGCTGCCTGCAGTCGGAGGAGGAGTATCCAGGAGAGGTGCGGCTGGTGTAAGAGGAGGTGGCTCCCATGGGCACATCGCCGACGACATCCTGATCGCTATCGTCATCGTCGTCATCATCGTGCCCTCCTCGGCTGCACTCCTCGGCGTAGAACGGCGAGCGGAATGGTTGATCGGTTGAGGAGAGTGAAAGTGGGCGGGCAGGGTGCTCTGGCTCCATCTCACACTCCTCTTCAAACTCATCGTCATGGCGGTAATGGGGAGGGGAGTCTCCTGGTACCATACCCATCTGAGGCTTCGGCATCTCCCACTCGTAAGAGCTCCTGTAGCTGGTGGCTCCGTCTCTGGGCTCCACCTTGGCTGGGCCTGAAGATGCACCAGTGGCTGCTGCTCCGGCAAGAAGGGTGGAGCTTGAGCTGACCTCTGTGGGGCCGTTGGCTGTGTCCGGCTTGCTGGACTGGAGAGATGATGGCATGTAGGTGCCGAGAACATCAGGTAGCGCACCACCTGCCTTTTCACTGACAGCTGGAGCAACAGGCTTGTCAGAAAATGAGAGGCTACCTGCCAGGCCGCTAGAGGGCGACCTTCGAGTCATCTCACGCATGTAAGCCTCCTCATCCTCTTCTTCACTGCTGTCAGTCTCCTCAAAGTAATGCTTGCCTTCTATGTCCGGGCGTGGTGAGGAAGTGACGCCAAACAGAGCGGCGCTGGCTGCTTCTTTGTCTGTGGAGAGCTCTGCATGTTGAGCGAACGGTCCTGCTGAGGCTCCAAACCCAACAGCTGTGTCCAGCTTGGACCCTGCAGACCAATCAGGCTTGTAGAAACAGTCCGATTGAGGGCCTTTGTCCGTCACTCCACTTAATGAAGTCGTATGCTCCTTCTTGTCCTCAGCAAAGGCAGAGGAGGAGAGCGAGGGGAAGGATTTGACCTCCTCGAATGGGCTGCGGGGTGAGAAGCGGGTCAAACCGGAGGCGGACTCAGCCTTGGTTGTAGCAGTGATCTGTTTTTCAGACACTTCCAGATAGTCGTCTTTGGCGGCAGCAGAGCTGGAGAATGGAGACTCAGTGACCGGTGAGTGTTCATCTTTAAAGGAGGAGTACTCGAAGAGAGGCTCGGCAGGCGTCTCCAGCTCCTCTCCAAACTGACGGCTGGTGGAGAGGGAGCCCGAGGTGGAGGAGGAGTAGCTGTAGGCTGATGAGGAGGAGTATCCAGGAGCGGCGGTGGTGGTGTACTGAAAGCTCGTGTCCAGTGACTTCTTACTCAGAAGATCTGGTGTCTTCTGTTTGTCATAATCAGGATCAGGTCCGTCATTCTGGTAATAACTGTCCTCCGTTGACTTCAAAGTGAAATCCTCTTTACCTTTGTCTGCGGTCTGACTTGATAAAAATGAGTCCTTCCCACCACTTCCATACGAGTACTCAAACCCTGAGGAGTAGCCAGAGAAACCTGTAGCCCCTAAATCCATTGGCTGTCCACTGAAGGAGGAGGAGTCGGTCTTAGCCTTGTCTTCAGTCTTTGTGACTGAGCTAGAACTGCTCTCTTTCGTACTCGGCTTCCCCTGACTGTTATAGCCGTAACCAGCCATAGAAACCATGAACTCAGGCCTGTTTGAGCCAAACATTTCACTGATTGGACTTTTTACTTCCTTCTCAGACTTCTCTTTGGCACCTTTCTCCGTATCAGAATCAACAGCGCCATCCTCCTCCTCCTCCTCTTCTTCGTCTTCGTCCTCATCATCGTCGTCATCGATAACTTCATCATCGTCATAGTCCTCCTCATCCCTTGCTGTTAGTTTTCTCATATCAACCTCCAAACATGCTCCCTTCTCGCCGTAGCCTGTGGCAGCAGTTTTGTCTACATCGAATGCCATCATTGAGGAGTACGTCTGGGGCTTTGTGCCGTCAGTCTGGCTTTTAAAAGGGAAGTCTTTTTCTGATGATAAAGAAGTGGACGAGGCCTCGGGTCTATCAGCCACCGAGGGGAATCGGCTACCTGTGCTGTAGCCGATTCTCTCATTTCCTTTGACCTCTTTCTCAAATGACGGTGCAGCAGAAGTGCTCTTGGAGTCGAGCCACGATGAGGTGGATGAGACGGTAAATCCCTCCTTCTCTGACAACTTGTCTGTTACCGGGGATGGCGGCTTGTGTTTCTGCAAATCCACTTCACCCTTCGAAACGTCCTTTTCTGTCTTATCCACAGACTCCTGACGATATGAATCCGAGTCCATTGAGCTCGTTGTACTGTCATAAACGTCACCATAGGAGAATGTCTTGCCGTGCACGTAGGGCGTGTCTTGTCTGATATAAATGGCCCTTTCTTTGGTGTCCTTCTCTGGAAAATCATAGAGACTGAAATGAACACTTTTCTCAGCCTCTTGCATTGCAGCATCAGTCTTCTCTTTGCTGCTGTCTACATTGCTTTGATCAGGTGATAAAAGCTTTACCCCACTTGGGAAGTCATCAACTTTCTCATCCACATCCTCATCTTCATCTTCATCGTCATCTGAGAACATCACTTTAGGTTTTGGTTTCTCCTCCACGCCAAAAGACACCTGTGTCTTCTCCGAGGCCTTGACTTCAGTTTCTGCCTTTGCAGATTTTGACTCAAAGTCGTCGTCCAAGAAGCACCCTTCTTTTGCCTCCATCAGCTTGGCCTTAACAGTAGGCTGCAGATCCTTTTTGACGTAATAGTCATCTTCCTCCTCATTGTCTTCAGTGGATTCCTCCGAGTCTTCAAGCGATTTCTTCTCCTTTCCCACACCGATGAAGGATGTGTTGTCTGGGATAGGGAACGATTTATCTGTTTGCAGGGAGTCAGCTTTAACATCAGTCACTGCCTCGTCTTTGTAGTCGACCTTAAACTGTTTCTCTTCTGTTGGAGAGTAGCCGCTGCTTGTAGGCACAGACTGTGTAGGTGAGGCCAGTTTCATGGTGCTGTCATCCGGACTTACACATCTTTCCTCACTCTCCTGCCTGGAATGGGACTCTAACCCCGGGGAGAAAGATGCAGGGGGTGAAACCATCTTTATTTCAGCCCCAGTCTTAAATCCCTCTGTGCTAAAGAGAGACTGGTTGTCTTTGAAAGCCTGTGTGGGAGAGAACTGAGTGGTGGAGAAGGCAGGCGGAGAGACGGTGGCAGGAGGGGATTTCTCTTTCTCCTGGCGCATCATGGAGGCTGCGTGTTCATAGCCCTCTTGGAGTTTACCCAGAGGGATGTCGACATTCGGAGTCTGATCCTCGTCCTCGTCTTCCTCATCGTCTTCTTCTTCATGGGCTAATTTGATCTTTGCGTCGCCCTCCATCTCAGCAATGTTGGGCTGGTACTCATCAGAGGAAGGAGACTTAAAGCATTTGTCATCCTCCAGCGAGGAGGTGGGTGAGATGGTTCCTGCTGAGTGGAGATAGTCCTTCCCTTGGACGGCCTCAGCACGTGAGGGGATACTGTTGATGGTGTCAAGCAGGAGAGAGTTCCTCCCAACATCCTCAGTCTGAGGGGCTGTCACGGAGGTGATCGACTGATCCTCAGCTACAGACGTGGCAAAGGATGAGAGTTTGTCGTATTCTGTGATGGATGTTGCTGAGGAGATGTGCTCCTCCTCTGCAAGAGGAGCAGCGATGATGGCAGGGTACGGTGCAAGCTCAGGCTCGTGACCTCCCCCAAAGGCTTTGGGTTTGACATCAGACATGACGGAGCTCTTCATCTCTTTTATACCATGCATGGAGTCAAAGGTTCCAGGGACATCTGGGACAGAGATGTCACATGAGCCCACATCATAGCGCAGCTGTGGGATCCGGTCTTCTGTCTCTTCATGGATTTCTTCATCAGAGATGGTCTGTTCAGTCTCAGAGTATCCGGGTATGGTCTCGTCTTGGATGAAGGAGAATTGCTCCGAGGCGGTGGTTGCTACTTGGGCTGAGGTTGAAAAAGGCTTTTGCTCAGTTAGCTTGGTGTCCTCCTTTCCATTTTTTTCCTTTTTCACCTCCTCTGTTTTATATTTCAGGACCTCGTCGTCTTCTGTTCCTTCAAATTCAGCTTTTTCAATTACATCCCCTTCCTCCTCTGAGCTCTCACTCTTCTTAGATCTGTCTTTCATGTTGTCCTTTGTAGGGTATTTGTCGTACTTCTCCATTTTCTCCTCTTCATACTTCTTGTCAAAGCTATCCTTTACTTGCTTCTTTGCTGCAATCTGTTCAGATGTGTCCTTGTCTTTGTAGTTGTCTTCCAGCTTGACGGGGGATTTGGGTGAAGCAGATCTGATCTCTGTGCCTGTGGATGTGATTTTCTCATCAGGGAAAACTAAGGAAGAAACTTTAGTATCTGTGAACAGTGAATGCCCAGATATCACATCATTCTGGATAGGCACAGACTTCACTTTGGAAGTCTCTTCTTGTTTCAGAGCCTCGAAGTCCTCAGTGAGGTCCTCTGGTGAGGACACTATGGATCTGTCAGCCAAAGCTGCCGCTGCGACCTCTTCAGGGATGTTCTTTGGGACTGGCTTCTTCTCATTTGCTTCATCTTTAACTGCTTTATTCTTGTCCGTCTTGGGCTTCGCCTGACTCTTTTTTAGAGTTTTTCTCACCTCAGGTGTGAGCGGCTTCAGGTCAGGTTTAGTTATTTTCCTCAGCTCAGGTTTATTTGGGTCCTTCTTTTTATCCTCCTTGGCTTTACTTTCCTTTTTGTCTTCTTTTCTTATGTTTTCATCTTTCTTAACTTTCTCTTTCTTTATTTCTTTTTTCTCTTTGTCTTTCTTTTCATCCATCTTGGAGACTTTCTCCTGCTTTGTAGTTTTTTCCTTGGATATTTTCTTTTTCTCTGACTTTTTGTCTGCTGCAGGGGCCACCGCGCTGTTTTTCTGTTGTTTGGTGGCTTTAAGACTTTCACTTTTGACTTTCTTCTCTTCTTTCTTTTCTACTTTATTCTCTTTGGACTCTTCCTCCTGCCCACCGGCATCCTTCTTTTTAGAGTGTGGTTTGGGTGAAGATTTCAGACTCTCTTTGCTGTCAGTTCTTGATCTCATTTTGGTCTGTTTGATAATGGGAGGAGCTGCACCAGACGATATGTCTTTTTGGGTGGCCACTGGGTATCGCAGGAAGTCCAGGTGCTTCAGTTTTTCAAGCCCCTCGAAGATTTTGTTCTGTGGTGCATTTCCTGGGAAGAGCACCCTGACTATCTTTTCTGTTGGACGGTGAGGAATCCAAACAATGAGCGCGGTGACTGATGTCAGATAGGGGACAGATATCTCTCCTTCTTTTCCATTGGGCATAGTAATCCCCGTTTTGGCTTTGCTGTTTCCAGCCCATTTCTGCATGAGAAACTGCATCTCTTTGCTCTCTTTCACAGGGTTCAGGACATACATGTCTAACTTCCCCACACCGAGTTTGTGGAATAGTGTGATGGGTTCGATGGTGTTGCTGACCACCCTGTGAAGAGGCTCTGGTGTGATACCAAGCTTGTTCAGGTACTGAAGTGTAAGAGATGCCTCCTCAATGCTTCGCTTCACTTTCAGTGTGGACTCGGGCGTCCGAAGCTTCTCCGGGACATTGAAAAACACGATCCCCAGCTCAGGAGAGATCAGGTTCTTCATCCAGTCCCCGTTGGTGCTGGAGCCAGATCCTTGGTTACGCTCCTCCTCTTGCTCTGCAATCTTTCTCTGGAACAACCCATTAATGCCAGGCAGGTTGTCTGCACCAATGTGGGTGAGCAGAACAGAGTCGATCCTGTCCAGGTGGCGGACCAGCTTCCAGAAGCAAGACTTCCGATCAGATCCTCCATCCACCAGGATGTTGAATCCATTGACGGCAAACAGAGCAGAGTCTCCCCTGCCTCCGGGGAAGATGTAGCAGCAGGGTTTAGACAGCTTCAGAAAACCTCCCGAGGTCGGGGGCTCCAGAAGGTCAAAGGATGACGGCACGTCCACCGTCTCTGAGACATACTCAGTGAACTCTGTGACTCCGTCCATGTCGGGGAGGTGGGGTTCAGGGTTCAGGCGGTATTCCAGAAGATTTTGGAGCGACTGCTGCTCCTGGCTTTGGCCCAGGGAGCTCCAGCCCCCGTCTCCCTGACAGGAAACTGTAAGCCTGGACGGCTGCTCTGAAGAGGCCTTGGACAGGAGCTCAGTCACCTGAGAACACAGTGACAGTGAAAGAAACTTAAAATAACCGTGCCCATGTAAGCTTTGTTGTTGATTCATACACATACACTGTAAGAACATTAACAGCAATCAGCTTACTTGAGGGTTGGAAATGATGTCGGAGAAGTGTTGCCAGGTGAAGGGTCCACCTTGCAGAAGGACGTCACCTCCCTGCTCAGAGCTCTGGCCGCTCAGTATCAGCAACTTGTTCCCAGAAATATCAGTGATCAGAGAGCGAATCTGGGCAGAATAAAGAATAACCACCATATCAGAATACAGGTTGTTTGAAATCTAATGACGTCATCTATTCTCTCTCTCATTTCATATGAGTAGTTAAAGATGCTGCAGCATTGAGAATTAGGTCAAAAACAGCAGAACTGTGCAGAGCGTAGCGCAGTATTTCCAAAATGAACTTGGCGATAAACTCCAAAGTTTGTACAAGGTTGACATATCACCTGCAGTCACAGGCTAAGCTAATACATGACTAAATGTCAGGCTGACAGATTTGATTTATTTACATTCAGAATATCATAAAAAGTGTCTGTGTCTCACACTGCAGGGCTTCAGTTGAGACTGACAGTGACAGTGAATGTTTTCCTGTTAATCAACAGTGATCATCACTAACTGGAGAGACATGGACCTCCCATTGGGCCTAAATGTTGAACAGCAGGCGCCGCCGTCGCGAAACCAGCTTCATAACAGACAGAACACTTTGTGCTGAGACTCATTAGTGAGATATAAATACAAATACAAAGTATTTCCAGGTGTCCTGTGGGAGTCAGAGCATCTGGTGATCGTCGCCCTGTGGTGTTTTGTGCGAGTCGTCCGGGTGTGACTCACCTCTGAGGCAGCGGTCTCCTCTGATGGGTTCACCAACACGACTGTCTCCAGGACATCACTCTGATACTGGAGCACCCGCTGGCCTACAGGGAACAGAGGTTAGAACAACTTTAGGACCACATGAAGGTCACATGACGACAGGCGAGGAATAAAAATAAAAACATCAGTTGGGACACCAATCACACGGCATTATTTGGGCAGAAAAGTGGACCCAGGAGCACTGAGATGAAGGGCTTGAGTGCTGAGAGAAACACTACACCTGCGACTTGTCTCTATGACGACAATATCTTGACAACCGCCGCTGTATGATTGACGCTGTACCTTTGCAATTTATTGTCCATTTTGTTTGTTTTTTACATCAGGACATCAGAGCGAGCAGGATGTGGGTGTATGACATGATCCATAGGAGTCATGAATCCAGGAAAAAGAGTCAACCAAGTCTTCAGAAACCCTGAGATCCAAAATTGATTTAAATTACGTTTTTAATAGTCGAAAGCTAGACTGTAACTCAGATGTGAGCATGCTCCTTGTCTGAAGCTCGACACACGGTCGAGCTTCAGACAAGGAGCATGCTAACATCTGAGTTACAGTCTAGCAGACGAGCTGTATGGAGCCACTTTATGTTTTTTTTCCCATTTTATGTTTAGACGTTTTAAAACCCCAACTTTAAGTCCCCAACTGTTTTGCTGTGAAGCTCCAGAAATGTTTTGCAGACTTCAAAACGTCACTCCATCAGCATGGGGTTGCAGAGACAATGGACTGAATTTTCATTTCAGGCAAACTCATCCTTTAAATGATCTTGAGTGATCTGAAAACCGTGAAACCATCTTTGGGAACAGTTTATTTGAGTGGGAGGGGTTTAATGGCCTGTACTGCAGCCAGCCAGCAGGGGGCGATGAAGATGTGTCGCCTTTATTTTCGTGAACTTACCACCTTTACATACAGTCAGACAGATGTTATCAATCAGCAAAACTACCTCTTTTTCGCTTTTTCATGCTTGCTCGTGCTGTGATGCTGCTCGTCCACATATATAATAGAACATTTTCCAATAATAAACACTTGTATGACCGAGCTGCCATTTACTGACAGTACACAATCCGACACGCTCACTTCCAGCATCTGCCAGCACAGTTACTCTGCATCCTCAGCCCCGCCCCGGCTCCTCTCCTGCTCACTTGCCATCTCATTCCTCCACTGGCACCCCTCTAAAGCCCCCTCGACGACTTTAATCCTGGAAATACGCTCCGTCCACATACGGTCGCAACAATAACACAAAATATAATCCCTCTGCCATGATGCCTGATTGGCTGTTGCTATGGGGACGCTTCACCGGCTGTTTGCTGCCAGCAGAGTTACACTGACCCAGTCTTGGCTGAGGGAGACGCATTGCAGCATTTCTGAGCGAGGGAGGGGAAAGCTCGTACTGCATGAGAGTGTATGCACGCAGCATCACATCGTACAGGAGGTGAGGGCGAGTGCCAGAGCAGCAGCAGCAGCACTGAAAGCATGCAGGCGCTTCATCAGGAGATCTATATTTAGCATCAGAAAGATGCTGCTGGCTCGTCCTCCACCTCAGAAATTGCAAAGGAGCTGACACGGGGAGCTCGCCTCTCCTTTCCCTCACGAAGGAGGAGGCAAGGGCAACGAGGGGTAAAACATTAATGCAACACTTGGAGAGAAAATTACACGCCTCGGTAGTCAGAGGTTATATGTTAGGTCAAGAGAAGCTCGGATAATAGCAGCAGCGTCCCCGTCAGATGCAAGAGCCAATTTGTGCAAACTAACTAACAGCGTGTTGACAGAGTAAACACACAGTTTAGAGTCTGAAACAGGTTCACAGTCTGTGTTTGCTCAGCTAAACAAGTAGAGAACAAATTACTGCTGTTGTTTTTTTTATTAAAAACAAAGACAATCAGTGTTTGCAGCAGGAACACTGAATATATGATCTGATCTCTGAATCAGTGCTGGGAGACAGAAACAAGGTAAATATTGACTTTCATGTGTTTAACGTCGACCGGAGGATCATTAATTTAGATTCAGGACCGCGCTCACGCTTCAGTGGCTGTGTTTAAATGGACAATATTTCCTCATTACTCATTCCGATTGAAGGTTTTCGGATCAGTTGTTTGTCGGGGGGGTCGGGATTTACGGGGTCTGGAGTTTGAATGAAACAACAAATGTATTCAGAACAGCTGTGTGACATGTGCAAAAGCGATGTCACGCCATTCCTTTACCTCGTTGGATGTTTGATCTCTTTTGCGTTTGATAAGCTTCATGTTCTGAAGATGCCCTCATGGAAAAAACAGCATAGACCAGCAGGTGCTGGTTTTGGTGCTGGTCTATGCTGGTTTTTCCAGCAGGGTGGATATCGATCATCTTCTATCTCAAGTTCTCTGAGAGTTTGTTGAACAAATCAGACACCTAAATGTTGGAACTTTGCGTGTAATTTGGACATTTTCAAGGATTTATTTCATCGTCGGACCAACTGCAGTGAAGGTGGACAGACTTCAGCTAGTTTCTTGAATCTTGTGGACTTAAGTAGAATCAGTAAACACAGTAAACAGCACAGTGAGCCGCTGGTCGGTCACCGCTGGAGATCTGACATCCTGCAGAACTCAACCTAAACAAACATGGACGCCAACCAGCTGCCTGCACTGTTTGTATGATTAAAGAGACTCTTTACATATCACACACTGGAGGCTGGCTGGTTAATTAGTGAGGCTGATTAATCCGCACTGATTGGAGGAGATGTTACTGTAGCTTAAAAGTACAAATTCCTGTAACCCAGAGGTTTTAAAGTCTGTTTCATGTCCGGGTCTGATGTGGATTTGTAGATTTATTTAAATCTTTCTTACTTTGTGTTTGATAATGAATTTTTTCAAGCCTCTTGTGTTTCTCGTGTATCTGCTGGTTTCAGCTTCACTCTGACAGACGGACAGAGGAGTGAAACAAAAGGACTTGACCTCATTTTGCGATAAACAAATCTTCCAGAAAGTGAAATTTCATCTTCTTCAGGAAATGATCTTGCCAGTGAGGTTTCTCTGCCTCCATCAGGGCGTCGTTACGTTTTACCTGCTTATGAAACAAACTGCTCTGAGTCTTTAAACCATCTGTGATTCGTCTTTTCGATTCTCTGTAGACTTATTTTGTTCTGATTTGATTTCCTTTTCCTTTCTTTTCATTTCTTGTGTGTAAAAGCTGGTCGGATTAATCGGCTGCCTCCCGTCTCCTGCTCCAAACCAACATCATTATCAACCTCATCTAACGTTTGGTATCTTTTTTATCTTTGGTATCTTTTATCAGCTTTGTTTCAGGGACTGATGTGATGCGTGTCGTCGTTATCTCGTCTCTTTTAGGGCCTTAAACTCTTCCAGCGTCACATTAATGTGACACCAGGAGAGCAGACGTGAAGGACAAAGCGATGAACCGAAGATAAACCGTCTCTACGACCTTCACACGTACGGTATGAACGCTTCTCTCTTAGAATCACTGTTGATCCATAAAAAGAAATGAGGCTCAGATCATTTTATTGATTAAAAGTCAAGGATTAAATGATGTAACGTACATTAAACTTGATGTCTCAGTGTAGGAGGAGTTTGGTTGTATATTAGGTCTCATGTAGATCTTGTGCTGTTATTAGAGTCTTAACTGTCCGACAGACTCGACACAGCTGCTGTTATCTGAGACGAGCAGGATTTAAACTGGACTCAGATTTACCTGAACGTCTCAGCTGAGCATTATTTTATATTTTATAACACCAAAACAACACAACAAAATATTAAATATTTTAACCATTCAATGTGACGAATGCTGAATCATCTCTAAATACAGAAAACCATAAAAAAACATTACAGACATGTAGTTTAAACCTTTTTTCACTTTTCTGATTAGAACTGCAACTAACATTTATCTTCTTTACTGTTTAATCTTTTTTTAATTATTGTCTTGATTGAAAGATTCATTTTTCTGACTGTAAAAAGACAAAACCTTTGATGTCGACATCGGATATTCAAGCTGAAAGTTGTTTCTTAACATTTTGCTTTTAAATGTTTGTGTAAACTTGTGGTTGGTTTTGGGAACATAAACTACGAGTTACAGCGTCTGTGAAGATCAGTTTTGGTTTAAATGATCTGGATTTGTCGGCACAAAGACGCCTCGTTAAAACGACCCGGTTTTGTTGGGTGAAACAGAAAGCTAAAGGTCTTCAACTGTTCTCAGACATGATGTGATTTTGTAGAAATATTTACAGATAAAAAGAAAGAAATGTACAATGCCAGCATTTTATTCTGGTGACTGGACATTTATTCAACAGAAATTAACAACAAATCCTGTGAATTGAGAATCTAGACGTCGGTGATATTTGTCATTTTGATTTGAAAAAGATTTTTGTGGATCAGCTAATCGATGAATCAGGTAACTGTAGCACTATTCCTAACGCTGACAGGAACTACTTCTGTAAAATGTAGAAGTCTTTTAAACGGCTCATAATCAAAACACACTGAAGCTCTTCAGACTGAAACAGAGCCGCCTCCCTCCACAGCTTCTGAAGAGGAAACTGTGCTGATCATATCTAACAGACGAGCGCTCAGGTGTGTCAGTGATCATGATTGTGATGGAGCGATGCTGGTGCTGCTGGAACGACATCCTGCCTCTCCAATAAGCTCATGAAAACGCTCCGCATGTCTGAGAAGCTCATTAACCGCCTCGCTCTTCTCGTCCCTATTTCAAGTTATTAACATGTCCAAGGACGATCTCCTGTGAAGCCTCTTATGTGCCCACACATCACTCAGACTGTTATCATGGAAACGCAGGGACCGGTTACTGAGGGAGGAGGGCTGAGTGCTGCTGTGGTGCAGTTGTGGCCCTCCGTCACCCTGTTGGCTCTGAGAAACAACCAGATAATATGATTACTGGTCGGCGTCGCCTGTGGAAGAAGTGATTTCCCTGCAGCTTCGGGCTCACAGACTGAAGGAGGAGCTGCGATAAAGTCTCAGTCCGCCATCAAACTGATCAGACTGTGAAGATACGTCGTTATAAAGACGTCACAGTGTCGTCAGTGACGTCATCTCATCGTAGAGCGGCTCCTGTATATCAGCAGCTCACAGAACTGAACCAGAACCAACTCTGCTTTCACAGAACTGCAGTCGTCAATATGTTTACGACCTTTTCTGAGCCCAGTCGGCTCCATGTTGGTGTTGATGAGACGATGTAGCTCACTGAGCGCTTTTACGCTGAGTGGTTTTACTTTTATCACAACAAACTGAGACTTTAAAAAACATCATCTGTGACACAGTTCATTCAGGATCAATACATTATTTGTCTCTTCATTCACTCACATACAGAGCTTTTCTGAAATAAGCTCCGCGGGGTCGGACTTCGGCTCTCGTCTAGTTTCTTTTGTGGCTTCAGAGGAAACTGCATGATGAATGACCTCCCATGATGTCACTAAGTGGCTTTGTTGCATTGTGGGTAATAGCACAATAGGAGCTGGAGGGCAGGAAACCCAAAAAAATAAAGTCATCGCAGTGTGAGCAGTCCATTTATTTCGGCCCTGAAGATCTGAACACGACGCGTGTTACTCCTGACCTGGTTACTGCGTCCGGATACAGATCACATTTTAACGCCGGGTGTAAATGAGGTCACGGTGTTTACATCTCGACTCAGCTGCTGAATTGTTGGTGTTATTGTCTTGTCGGCGTCATGAATAGACTTCCTGTGTCTCGTATTAGTGCACGCAGACGCTCTTAATCCTCCAGCTGATGCGTTTTGTCTCACTGAGCTTTATACAATAAGATGGTGCAGAAGGAAAAGCTTCCTTCTCCACCCGATAATCTGAGCGAGGTGTCTGATAGTGAGTGGGTGTTTTACAGCGTTAAAGAATAAATGGAAAGCAGAGCGAGCCTACACACTCGTGCCTCTGGTGCATGATGGGAAGCAGCCGCTACTACCCGAGCTGCAGCGACTCTCGTTCTTCTTCTGCACAGTTTTTTGTTGCCGGTCTGAGGCTTCAGATGCCACCTGAGGCCAGGAGGGACGTCGGCTGGAAGTAGACCACGTCCCGTATCTGTCGGTCTGTGTGAGTCCACGTGGAGCGATTCTTCTGCTGTTTACCGTCCGTGCTCCAAAATACAACAGGAAAATGTGGCCTGTGCTGTCGACAGAAATCCAAGATGAATAACCGACTCTCACGCAACACAACTCGCTGTTTTTTTCCCCGCTGATAGCGACTTACAATTCAGATTATCCAGAGTTCAGAATGAGTTATTAAGCGGGTAGAGTCGCAGCTATCAGAGACATTTTGTCCACAGACGCTCTGAAGAACAGACTGATGAAGTTCAGGCTCGTCCGTCTGGCAGGTCGCTGCTCGTTCACTCCGTTTATAACCTACAGGCCGCTTCATCGCAGGCGGCAGCGTGATGAACGATATCGCTCCCTCAGAAGAAAAGAATGAAGCTGGCCTTGTTATGACTGGTCGGACTCACTTAAGAGGGTTGTTAGTCACAGCGGGGGGAAGCTGAATGTGAAGATAATGAGTGGAGTTATTGGCCGTGCTCTAATAATTACCACAAAATTACTGTTTGTTACAGGAACACTCGAAAAAGACAATTCAGTCTGGACCAAAGTGAGACTGGTTGGGCTCAGTCACAGACGGAGGTGTCACGACGCTCTGAATCCATTGTTTTTATTCAGCAGTGACGTCTGTGCTGTTGCTGGACGACTGAGTGTTGATTTGTAAAGAGCAACAGATCGTTGGTTTGTATGCGCTGACAACAGTCATTTACATTTTCAGTTCGTCTTTTTGAGGATGTGCTACGTGGTACCAGGAAGCTCAGAGCTGTCGAGATGTCATGACCAGTGTCAGGAAAGTAAAGCGATACAGTGACACAATTCTATATTTCATGATATATCATTACTGTTATGTCACGTAACGCTTTATGTCACAATCGGCGTTGTCGGCGTAAGTGAAGCTTTCATTGTAGTTTTTTTAAGAACCCATCCGCACCAACATGAACATATTAATATAGACTATAAGTTCTGTGTTCAGTCTCTCTGTGACTTTAACGAGCCTGATAATGAATCCTGATCTTCCGAGTGCACTTTGATTTACGCTCTTGAATAACACCATGTGTTCCTTGTTCTGTTCTGTACAAATAAAAATATTTTTTCCACCTCGTAATAAATCTGACTGTGATCCTCTGTCTGCCTGCTCATCACTGTATGCAAGGTCTAGGCTATTTCATTGTTCAAAGTAACTAAAAAGTAGTGTAATAATATTATATATTGTGCAGACAGTAATCCTGTAATGTAATACACTACTTTTAAATAAAGTAATATGTACATTTTGCATTTTGAAGGTAATTTGCCCGACATACAATGTTCACGATAACTCTGATCTTTAAAATTGAAATATTGTTAATTTAAGCTCAGTTTTACTTTTATAAAGAGCAACTTTCTAATGTAACTAGTTACTTTTTTTACTAAGTACAGATAGTTTAACCCTCGAGTGGCCAGAAAATGTCACTAAATTGAGTCTAAAATAGGTCCAACAAAATTATTTCTTGTTTAAATACAAATATCTATATTTCATAAGTGATCTTGTAAATCTGACCTTCTGTTTTATTTTGTAATAAATACATTTTTGAGCGGTCATGTGACGTGGCTCAAGTTCGCTCCCGTCAGCGATTCAGCAAACTGTCCTTGTGTTACACAGCGAGCAGTGATCTACGAGTGAGTCTGCATATTTCAGTTTTCAATTTCATGTGTGTGAAATTATTTAAAAGGGATATTTTTAATATTAAAGCCTTGCTGTTTAATTAAACCCCACAGAAATTGATAATTCACTTTTAACAAACTTCAACTTTGTGGTTGTGAGTCTGCTTCAGTTGTGTGCGCTCACAAGTGAAAGACGTAATCGCATACAGGAGGATAAAAAATGATTCCCTCCGCCGGCTCTAATGTCAAACTCCACCTGCGGTTGATGGTGTGAAGAGTCGGCTTCTCCAGCAGAGAACAGAGTGAATACAGCAGCTACACGCAGGGTAACGTGATTGATCGGTGCATCAGTAAATCACTGCTCCGTCCTGGTTCATCAATTAACTCCTCGTCCATCAAACTGTTCAGAACACATAAACGAGCGCCGAGCTGTAACTGCAGGGGAGGAAACATTACAGTGAATCACGAGTCCAACACGGACCGAGGTTATAAAGGAAATCCTTCCAGCGTACATTTCCTTAGAGGGACGTAACGGTGAGTCGTGCAGGTGATTTGTACCCGCTGCTCTCCGTCAGTCGATGTACACTGGTGCTTTTTACAGGTGAGCCACTAGGGAAATAATCAAAGGGCTGAATTAGCGCCTGTGGTGCAGCAGCAGGCTCAGCGATATTAAAAACTACCTGACTGTGAGGCTGCTGCAACCAGCTGGCTCACATAAAGGAGCATCAGTATGGACACACTGTACAGATATAATGGATGTAGCTATAACTGCAGCAGCAACAACTGGTCAATCTTTTTTTATAACCAATTAATCAGTTTGAGAAAAAAGGTACAAAATCTCTGATCCAGCAAAAGAGGGCAGCAGATCAACCTTCTGCTCTGTGCTAGCTAACCTTGGCTACAGCTAGCTACCATTAGCAACTTAGCTCGTGGCTCAGTTGGCCAGATCAGGACCACAGAGAGACTCAGCACAGGGAACAGTGCTCAGCTTAATCAGGCTCAGCAGCTTCAAAGTGAACACGAACACACCGGACTGGGACTGAACATATCGTCTGAGACAGAGTACAGTACAGAGGTGATTTACAGCGGCTCTGACCAGGACTATGACTCCGATGGAGACACATGGGTCGGACATAAGCAGTGAGTGAAAACGACGTGTAGAGCTGAAATATTTTCAGATCTTACTCTGTGAATTTAGGATTTATTTGGACCAAACTAGAGGTGACTGTTTACATCTCCCGGCTGAAACTACGAGGTTTATCAGATTATCACCTTTACGAGACAGGATGGGCCGGGGCTAGCTGATAGCATGCTAACATCCGTAGATATCTCTACACCACAGTGCATCTATCTTTCACTTCACTTTCTGTTGATGATTGTTTTTAACTAAATTTCTCCTCATATCTTACCCTTGAACATCTTTTTCCTCAATTTAACTCATTAAATTTCACTTTTGACTGACGCATCCACATCTGCTCAGAATCATCATCTTAAGAGCCACTTGAGCACAAACGCTTCAGATTAAATGAACATTCACACATGCAGGATTCACTCAGGACGAATTCCAGGTGATCCATCACAGCAGCCGACACTCAAACTCACCTAGATTTCAATAAATGTCATTAATACTTTACCGTGTCTTAAAATGTCACAAGTTGCTCTGAGGATATTTCACTTCCTTCAACTGCTGCAAAAAAATCTTTCCTTGGGCAACGAGCCTGTAAGCAGCATCCGAAACCAGTTAGCACAAGTTAAAAAAACACCATGTGTCATGCATACAGTATATGAGCATCTTAAGGGAAACACTGGTGTTATTCTATATTACTACTTACTACTACACTTCCAGCTCAAAGTCCATCAGCTCCTACTGAAGACATACATGTTTAAAAGCAGCTCACAGATTTATAGTTTCATTATTTAAAAACTGGCCCAGTAACTTCCTAAAATAGCCGCTCACTGTAGCTGTAATCAGACATTCGCTGGGGACTATTTTCAGCAGCGGATTAATCCAACATTTGCTGCTCTGGTGAGTATTTGTGGCAACAGGATGGTGTGTGTGTGTGTGTGTATGTGGGTGGAAGTGAGTCTAAATAAACTACAGTGTGTGTGTGTGTGTGTGTGTGTGTTCGTGGTGACGGACGAACAACTGTGTGGCTCATTGATGTGTTTTTAATCGTTTTTAGAACAATAATGGAGCTCTATGGCTGAGAGGAAGAAGATTAACGAGGCGGTGATGCACACAATCAATTCATTAGATTAAGAATTACACTGCAAAAAATCTAAATCGTACAAAGTATATTTGTTTAATTTCTGGTCATAAAATATGTCATTACACTCTGTATATGACACAATTAACAAGAAAGTAGCATCTAAGTGAGATTATGCGCCAAAATGTCAAGATATAAATCTTTTTCTGACACCAAAACCTGCAACAACAGGAATTAAGATGCATCAGTTCTTCAGTTTGTGCGTCTTTTTCTTGAAGAAAAGCCTGAGCTGGTTTCTACACCGGTGGAGTGAACGTATCAGCAGTCAGTCGAGGGCCACACCTCAACCAAACCACAAAGAAAAGAGTATCTGAGCTGCTGCCTCCACGCTCCACCCCGCCTGATCCTGCTGAGCTCAGCACTCTGCCTCACCCAGCCTGAGGCATGATGGGAGTTCACAGAGCACACTACAGGGAGTGTATGTATGGGGGGTGTTTCTAAGAAGAGGCAGGATTAATGTGTGGGGTTTGTGTACAGGAGAATATAATAATACAAAGAAAACAACCTGATCTCATTCAGTCGACTTTATGAAACGCAGCGAGTGAAACATGATGACAGACGAGCTGCTCCGTCCTCCTGCTCAGCTCAGTCGTAGATGACGCAGGCTGAAGGACATTTCAGAGACAGATTCCCGTCAGGGTCGTACAAATAAACCACCGGTTGGTTAACTGTGTGATTTATTTATAATGTACAGAACGCTGCAACTAACATGACGTCTTCAAAATGCTAAAAACACTCAATCTGCAACATTATAAATCAGTGAAATGCACACTGTGTAATCTCTGCCACTAGGGGGCGCTCTATCAAAACAAAAGCTGTCTGCTGAGTGTTGTGATGGACAGATCCAGACCTCCTGAAGGAGTAAACACCTGAAATCTGATCAGATTCTGCTCTGATCCGATGGGAGGCGAGCTTACAGAGAGGAGAGGGGAAGAAGAAGAAGAGAGAGAACCAGAGTCTCTGCTGAGTTCTGAGTTCAGTCAGAGTTGACTTCAATGTTAATTCAAACACTCGGTCACACACACCCTTTGTGTGAGCTGTTGTTCGCTAACGTTAGCCTACAGATAATGTACAGTAAACTAATCAGGCTGTTTGAGGCACAATAAACACAAAGGATCCTGCCGTCACGACGAGTTCATAAGTTTTGTCACGTTATCTTTATTCTCGTTCGTCGACTTCCTTCCTCACTCAGACTTTCTCAGAGTTATAAGTAACAGCAGCGACTGAATGAAACACAACGTTACCTCGAGTAAACTTGTGGATTTCTCTGATTTCAGCGTTGTTGGAATACATTCAGGTTAATGTAAGAACACATCTATATAAATGGTCCAGTGGTTTCAGACATTATAATCCAGAATTCTTCTATATTCTATCTTTCACTCATTTTTAAAGCACAAATGTTGCTTTGCTTCTACATATGGTAATGTAAACATATTATCTCTGGGTGTTGGACTGTTCGTCTTGTCATGGGTATCTTTCACTAATGATGCTGATATTTTACAAAATGAATGATTAACTGAGAACATAACTGATCCTAACACTGACAGATGTTCAGTTTACTGCCATAGAAAACTAGAAAACACAGCAGATCTTCACATCGGAGTGGCTGACACTGTCCTTTAAATAACTTTTTAAAGGATTAGTTGATTATAAAACGGTTTGTCAAATTACATTTCTTTGGTCAGTCAGCTCGTTAATTACCTAAGAATTGTTTGAACTCAGTTGAAGACATCCACTTGGGCTTCCAGAATATTGTGAATTGCATTTTACACAATGTTCTGGACCTCCTATGAATATATAATTCAAAGATGCAGTCCAACAACCTAAACTGTGTTCAATTTCACTTATATAAACAGATAAAAGGACTTAAAAGATTAATTTATAATCAAAAAACTGAGTTAGTTATAACATGAGTCAATCTGTGCCAGCGACCTCAGAAGAAGCTTCTCATGCATCGTTTAAATCAACACGACGGATTTAACGTTCCTCTGCAGCCGAGGTTTCAGGAGTAAAGCAGCTGTCACTCGTCTCTGTGTACCTTTCTATTTTTAGACGTTTTTGTCTAGTCGGTTGCATAAGTTTGGGGTTATTCGGCGAGCGGAGCCTGATCCACATCGTCCCTACACGGCTTTTCATGTGATCGAATGAGCTGCTGCTGCTGCTGCTGCTGCTGCTGCTGCTCCGAGTCTCAGCTGTTGCCTTCAGGACAGAAGACGGTGTTGTTGTTTTTTTCCCCTCCACCATCAAAATCAGGTCACCCAAATTTACTCAGCTGAATTGAGAGCAGCAAGCGTGCACTGACAAATGACCACAAACTACGTGAACGTGAGTCAGAGAAGCTGTTTACACTGCGGGCTGCCGTCACTTCAGGACTGTAAACTGCAACATCATCCTGATTCATAATAACAGAGTTCAGCTCTGCCACAGAAGGACGTGGCTACAGCTGAGAACACAGAGGTCCTGATGCTGAGTGTTGTTCCTGATAGAGCGGCAACTAACTGTTGTTTTCGCAGACGATTGATCTGTTGATTGCTTAATTCATTGCTGTGTCTCAATTCAGGGTCTGCATCCTTCGGAGGAGAATTTGAAGGCCAATTACGCCACAACGCCGCGTGAAGGCTCCTCCAAATGCTCCTTCTTCTCCCTGTTTTTAGAGGATGCACCGCTACGATCCTTCTTGGCCTCACATATCCCAAGATTTGTTGCGCACCCGAAAAAGAAGAAAGAAAGAGATAAAATGGCAATATCACGTGGCGTAGATCGTCACTTTCGTGGGCCTGGGCGGCAGAAATCGTGACGTAAGGGTAAAACATCTGGTGACGCAACCAGGAATAGTCCAAAGGCTAGACCGTCACATTTAACAATGACGAGGTTAACAAGGTCTCTCTGAAGGACTCGCCTTCAAAGACCACAAAGGCCGGGTCCTTCAGAGGATGCAGACCCTGAACTGAGACACAGCCAATTAGTCGCTTGATTGCTAAACAGAAAATGGTGCGACGAGGAAAGACATCGTAAATATTCATATTTAAGAAGCTGGATTGATATTATCGTACTTTCTTTTAAAAATGAATCAATCTAATTCATCTATGATCAAAACAGTTAATAAATTAATCGATTAATCGTTGCAGCTCTTTTTTTTTGTTAATCCAGAGTCGTGACGTCACGATTCGATGCTGTTTTCGATACCATGGAGAGGATTCAACATTGATGGCATTAAATTTTAGATTTTTTAATTAAATGTCAATATAACGAGGCTACAACATGAGAACGAGACACAACTTCTCTTGGCTAACAGCAGAGAGCTGCAGGAGGACTGTTTGTTCTGATATTGCAGAAAAAACTAGACGATTATTGCGGCTAAAACAAATTCTCGATGATATCAAAACGATATCTAGAGAAATTAAATAACAATCTGATCTATCTTTAACTTTATCTTCTCTGTGTATTGTTTTTTTTTTTTGAAAATAAAGTGATAAGGTGACGTCATGAACTAAAGATTATTATTATATCTTCACATATGAATTATTAAAGAAGCACTGTGTAGTTTCAGAGAAGATATTTACAATATTAATGAGGTAATAAAACAAACTCAGAAATATTTTTTCCCTTTTTTGGGTGTCAGGGTCCGCCACATATAGACAAAGTAAAACGGTATGAAACTGGTCAGTTTGTTTATTCAGTCGTGAAAACAAAGAGAGTTTATTAATTTAGTTTGTTTAGGCTGAAAAAAAATCAGTGAATGCACCTTCAACACAATACGTCAATAATCAATATTTTAATCGAGGTTCACAACATTACGAGGTCCCTGATTTCAACCGTTTAAAATATTCAGCAGTGATATGTATCATTATGTAACACTAACTCAGGGGTTTTGACAACCTGACGAGATGTTTACAGCCAAAAATTACACATAAAAAGCAATTTTTTATTCAATATTCCTAAATTGAACCTTTTATTTAGGCCAAACATAAAGTCATAACAATAAGATAAAGGGATTTCTTTCAAGCATCATTCAGTCCGTCATGATGGGAGTTGACATCCACACAGAGGACATTTTAAAGGAGCACTCTGCAGTTTTAGGGAAGACATTTTTGATTGGAAAAGAAAAATCTTCACTGACAAAAATTTCACGCTGTTTTACTCTGTTTATGGGTGGCGGACCCTGCCATCTTCAACAGTCTTCTGGGAACTTGTTTTCCTCTGAGATATAATCAATGCATCTGCATTTGGATTATCACCTCGTTAATATTTTAAATACAAACATTATTTTTTGTTGAGTTTGACTTTCCTCTCTAAATCTACATAGTGCTCCTTTAATAATACAAATAAGATGACTATGTGTGAATTATCAGGCGATGACGTTCATCTATTGTTTATGTTTCACTTGTAACTGAGAGGTCGATATATATTCTTCTTTTTATTCACTTTTTTATGGTTACAGACTCTCTACACTCATATTTTAATATATTTATTTGCCAAAAAAGACACAGAACACATTATAAATAAAGGTAAAGATAGATTTGTTACCATTTTATTTCTATAGATATCACAATAATATTCATTCAGCTGTGGAAAGATAAATATCTCTGAGTTTGTATTTTATCACCTCATTAATACTGTAAATATTAAAATCCTGAGTTGGTATTGCTTACTTTAAAACTACACACTGCCCCTTTAACATTTAGACGTAATAATAATAATAATACCATGCTGATCGAGGCTGTGATGATCTGAGCAGGATGTTCTGTGGACTCATGGATGACCTCAGCATCCTTTAACCAGCAGGTACAGACTGTGACCAACACCAGCCGCGTGCACGTACAGGTGCTGGGTTTAAAGGAGCATTGACACCATTTATAGAAGCGGCACGGATCAATACATCTGCAGAGAAATGGATTATCACGAGTCAGGATGTTACTCACATTAAAACTCGTCCACGGCCTCAGAAAACACGACACACTGTCAGTCCTGCAGTCAGATTCCTCCAGTGACGCTCCAGATTAACGATGCGGTGTTATAAAACCAGCCGCCCGACCAGAACCGCCGCTCCGCTCAGCATCCGAACCTCCCTGCGCCTGCTTTTATAACGAGGAGGAGCGGCTGTCCAGCGCCCTGCCCGCAGCCTGTCAGCGGCTCTACAGCGACGATAATCGGTCAGTGAGGAGTCTTACCGTCCGTCAGTGGTGTGGAGGATGGAGCAGAGGATGGAGCAGAGGGAGGGGCGGTGCTGCTGCTGCTGCTGCTGCTGCGGATGAGGATGAGGATGAAGGCAGGGTCGGCCTGCTTCAGCTCAACACCTACACTCTGCTGCCGCGTGCTGCGTTCACGGACCGCTCGTACGCTTCAGCTTCAGAGGGAGTAAAAAACGATCCAGGAGCGTTCAAGTGAATCAGGAAAAGACAGCTTCGAGTGCAAGATGATGCAGAAATCCAAGTGATCAGTTATTTAGTTAGTGTTTCATAAAAGTAATCCGTTACTAGACACAAAAATGCTGTCTTTTACTTTACTTTAGTCACCACAATACTAAAATAAAATGAGTTTCTGTTTCTCTCCTGCTGCTCATCATCACAAATCTTTCCGACTATGTTTAAACTAGAAAAAATCTGTTTTTTATTCAAAGTATCGCTGCGTTTTATTTTGGTCACCAGTCGCAATAACTGTCAGGAGAGTTGGAGTGTTATTAAATAACAGGACTAAAATATAAAAATAAAAATAAACCTGAATAACAGTCACATCAAACAGATTTCAATCATTTTATTATTGTGTCTTTGATGTTAATATTTATGACTTTGTTGTGCTGTGGACTGTGAGTCTGCACAGGTTGTTTTATTTTGAAAGTTGACAGGATGCACGATGCCACTCTGCTGTCTGACTTCCTGCCTGGCACCATCAGGTCTGTGCAGCCCCGTCTGAAATGGTTGGAATCGACTCCAAAGCCCGGGGTTCAGCCGTAACACGACCGACAACAACAAAGACAACAACTCCCATGATCCCACGCTACTCAGTCTTTTGTTTTGTTTTGATTGAGCAACCCCTAGTGGCTGAAACTACATACTGTGTGTTTTATCTGCAAAAATCTATCATCAGCAAAATGCTTTATGGACAAAATTATGAATCAATCAGTCACTAAAATAATCAGCTGATTATAAAATATAGTCATTTGTTGAAGCTCAGGTAACATGCAAACATTTAGCCTGATAATATGCTAAATGTTAGCATGCTGAACAAATAAAAACAAAACAAAAGACATGAGTAGTGTGGGATCATGGGAGTTGTTGTCTTCACCGTCAAACAACCAACATTACTGATGGAAATCTGCTAATTGTTAGCATGTTGCACGTGACGCAGCTGTTTAGCCTGTTAGCATGCTGATGAATAAAAATCTGAAAGAATCTGCATGTGAGCTAACAAAACGATGAATCATTACCTCACTGAAGTCTCTGCAAACTGACTCCCAAACAGGTTAAATGAAACCAGAACCCGTCGCTGTGTGCCGCGTGGACGCACAAATCATCTAATAATCTTCAGGTAACAGAAAAACTGAACGATGTTAAAGTGAATTTGACTCTTTTGGAAAACATGATTGTCGTTGACTCTCAACAATAGCTACCAACATTAATCACTTTGAATCCGTCCCACATACAAAGTTTACCGTGGAAGTGAAGTGATGATGCATAAAAGTATTGAGTATCTGGACATTATTATTATGATGGAGTGGGAAGTGTTTTGAGAAGGGGACTTTTCAAACAGCTGTGACTCAAACAGCAGCTGCTGGGCGGGACAGACACAAACTAAAATAGACTCTCAGCTCTGCCGACCTTCTTCTCTGTAAACTATGACTCACAGCATTTAACTTACAGACAGAAACACTGATGCTTTTCACAGAGACGGACCGTCCCTGTCAAAAAATAGTCTCCACATTTATCACTCTGTCCCTTAAATAACTGTTTGGATCACACAGGCAATTCTTCTCTTGTACAGAAATAACTCACAAAGCGGGGAAAGAAGAAACAAAGTTAAATGTGATGAGACTGACGCTGATCAAGTTTAAGATTTCTGTGCAGAAAAAATTAAATGAATCATGTATTTGGAAGGAGTGATGCCTGGAGTGTCTCTGGTATCTTAACTTCCTCTGTAAAAAGCCTGTTAGTGAAACTCAAGAGCATCACATCCACTCACTGATGCAGCATCATCTCAGATGACCGGCAGTCTCCTCTAAATGTCAGACAGCTGTTAGCCGTGCAGCTCGGACGCCCGGCCGGCCGCGCCCTTCTCTCCAGACGTGCCGTTAGTCTCAGCTTTTCCTCTCCTCCCTCCTCTCCTCCCTCCTCTCTTCCCTCCTCCCTCCTCCACTCCTTACATCACCCTCGACTCTCTCACACACAGAGGGATGCACACATACAGCAGCTGGTCAAGGTCACATGTTGTTTTTGTTATTTGTAGACTAAAATGTTTCAGAGATACAGAAGTGTAACGGCCGTGACTGACTGACTCTGTTCTCTGTGACCTGAGGGGAGCAGCTCATCAGCCCGAGCTGTTAAATATAACCTACATTTCTGAGCAAGTGTTTTTTTTATAACCCAAGGTCAGAGAGAGCGTGTAAATACTGTACGTCCCTCACATTCACGGTGAAGGCTTTCCTCAGGCCAAGAACAGCACCAGCAGTTGCTCGCATGGTCCAGTCTGAAATATCTCAACAAGTATCTCCACAACATCTTGTAAGGAATTCATTTGTACTCTGATGTTTCCTCGAGCTTCACCATGTGGCAGCCCCGACGGCTAGCTTGACATACATCCATGAAATTCTGCACACATGATCATCACACCGAGATCTCCAAACAAGTCTCTTGCAGCCGTGACCTTAACCCAACAGGAGGTCGGACATTGTGAATTTCGTAGTGGTTTTGTCCTTTGTAACAAACTCCTCCTACAGTGCCACATCTGAACATGTTTGCAATGAGTTTTCTGCAGGAAGATGTACAAAACAAAAGAAGTGAGTAGTGTGGGATCATGGGAGTTTTTTGTCCTTGCTGATGGAAGTCTGCTAAATGTTAGCATGTTACATGTAACGCTGCTGTTAAGCCTGTTAGCATGATGCCTGGCCGGTTGGCTGTTGATGAATGTAGGGTGTGGCTCTCGTGGCAATAAAACATTTTGATGTTGATCGCCAGGAAGTGGCTGTTATCGTACTGTACATGATCAAATCTGCACCAAACTTTTTATAAAATAAATGAATATTACTAGTTATAGTCATAGTGACCCCTAGTGGCAGCAGTATTGCTACGTGCTACGTGGTCAGCTGAAAACTGGAACCGGGGCCATGAACAATATAAGGTAAAAACGGGATGTAAAAACACGGCTACGTATCGTTTCTAGTGGTCAAAAACTGCACATGGTATCTTTAATGACAGATCACCCATTTAACCAAATGGATACACACGCTTTCTGCAAATATTCCTTCACAGCATTGCATCAGAATGGATTAGAATAGTCTCTTTCTCATCCCAGGTCATCATTTACATTTATACAAATACCGATGCTGCTTCGTCACGTGCCTCTGCATCTCATACTGATGCACCAGATGTCCTTTATTGCCTGTGTACGATGTGGAAAGCCTTCCTGCGACAAAGCCTTTCATGAAACAGCAGGTTGTTTCATGAAAGGCGGGTTTAGGCACAAAACGAATCGGTCAGGCTTAGAAAAAGATTATCCAAAAATGATTTGAAGTCTTGTTTGTGGCCCACCCCTCATCCCCCGACCTCGGGTGAAGTCGTTTCTCTGATCATCTCATTTTGCCGTGGCTGGTTTGCTCATCATGCCAATACATAATAAAACATCAGTATTTAGCACTCTGGGAAAAGACCTCTCACCTTTTCTGCCCGTTTGCATTTAATCAAAAACAGTCTGACAGCAGCAGATTCTCAGAGAAGCCTGTTAAAACACTAAAAATACACAATATTTCCATTGTTCTTTTAAACCAGTGTCAGTCTGAAAATTTAAATGCATCAGCCTTCAGCTCCCTTCAGGCCAATTAGTGTCGCTTATTGTCAAAACTTCCCTCCGACTGACGGATGGATCCTCGACTGAAGAAACCTCCACAAAACAAAAAGTCAATTAATCGACAGAAATGTGATGAACAGCAATTTGGATCAGGAGTTAATCATCTGGATCGTTTGTTGTGTTCATTCATTAAAGCTTTTTAGCGTTTGCAGCATTTCTTAATTCATTGTTGGACAAAACAGGCAATTTGAAAACATGGCGGAAGGCGTTTTTCACTGTTTCATACCATTTTATAGACCAAATGATTGATGATTCAATTTCAGTGTTTTACTTTGTTCATATGTGGCGGACCCTGCCACTTTTTCTAGCTTCACACAGTGTTCTGGGACCTTATGCTCCTCTGAAGAAAGCTTGTTTATTCACTCATGGAAACAATAAATGAATCTGCGTTCGTATTATTACCTCATTAATTTTGTATATATTAAAATTTCTTCTACAAAACTACACAGTAACCCTTTGAAAAGCAACAACAATTCCATTTTAATGTGTCGCCTCCATCACTCTTATCACTCGTGTGTTCCTACAGCGTGCAGACGTGGTTCAGTCTGATCCCAACAACAACACGTCCTTTCTTCTCTGCATCTCCTTTGTCCTCTGTCTGCACACATGCACGAGACATTTCGTCGGGAAGCAGCCTGTATTGATCAGGCTCACATTTGCAGACTGCATGTCAGAGTTTGTACTATCACCTCATTAATATTGTACAGTGTATTTCAGTGCCCCTTTAAAACAGAAATAATTAACCAGTGATGAACATTTAAATCAGGGGATAAAACTTGAAGATTTCTGATCTAAAAAGACCTTTTTAACACAAACCCCTCTGACACCACCACCAGTGACTACAACCTCTAACACCTCCTTAATCAGATCTGTTATCAGCATAAACAGATCAGCCTCCAGATGAATGACTCTGCTGCAGTGCAGATTCTGTGGATGCATCTAACAAACTCCACTCCATTACAAACATCCCCACAGACACTCTTCTTTCACAGTGCGGCTCATCTTACAGTAATTTCACTGCCTTTCACTTATTCTAGTGCATGTGTGTGTGTGTGTGTGTGTGTGCACTCACACATGTGCACACGTGTGTTGCCAGGTCCAGATGAAAGGCTCTGGATCAGGGGACCATCCTTCTTGATGTACAGCTCCTGACTGCAGAGGAGCTGAGGGACGGATCAATAACGCCTGCTGAATTATTAATCAGCTCACGTTCTCCTGAGCCGCGCCCAGAGCAAACGCTCGCAATTATGAAGGCGTGTCGTTAAAATGTTTTAACTACTGATTAGATAACTGACAATGACACAGATTGCACGTCATTCCCGCGGGTTATCCTTCAAACAGCACCAATCAATGTTCCTGTTCATCTGTGTGACCTGCACGTTATGCTTTCTCAAAGCACGTCTCTGTGATTTGTTGTGTATTTGAGTCTTTCACAGGCAGAAATCAATGCAGGAGCAGATTACTGTAAGACGAGCAGAGTGTGAGGGAGGCTCGTAACCTGCTCGTCTGCGGGTTCAGCATCTGGGAAAACTTAAAAAGAGAATAAAAGAGAAACATGAATATTGCATGACGCGAGTTGTAAGTGTAGATTATAAAGCAGAGATGCAGTTGTTGAACACAGGAAGCACACCTGCTGACTCTGCAACATCATTTTACTGCCCACTCATGATGCATCTGCCTCCATTACTCTGGATATTGTTTGCTCTGCCCTTTTTCCCTCCAGTCTCCCTGCCAACATGTCTGATGTTTGTACGTGAGGAGAATGAAGTGGCGGAGATTATACCTGCATGTGTGTGTGTGTGTGTGTGGAGGGTCTTTAATATTGCTGCTCAGCTTACTGACAGCCTCTTTTCGGTTGCAGCCATCACTCATCTCTGTCTCTGCCTGTCAGCTTCAGTCTGCCGGTCTGTCCGTCACGCCCTCTGAACACCCACTCAGCCTTTAGCTGTGCGTTTGTGGGGAAGTCAGATAGTTGTGTCACATGGTGTGTGAACACTCCCTTTATTCATAGTGTACTGTACTGCATACATCACTGCTGGTACATCACGTTTCTGCGCAACTGCCAAAACAGTGTAAAGCCATCACCTGCATCCTCTGCACATGCTAGTAGAGCACAAGGCGTGTACCTGCTCATCAAAACATTGCTCCTGAGCACTAGTGGCCAAAAATTCGACAGGGTAGCTTTAAATGAGATGATATTATATGTATCTTTGAACAGGAGTTGGCCTACGACATTACCTAGCACACACCTACAATGCTGCACTGAGTTTCCTCCCCAGACAGCTTAACAACCATCCGCACCTTGGCTCACCTATGCAAATGGCCCTAACGACTCTGTAAGGACACTCCCACACCTTGTAAGGACACTCCCACACGCTGTAAGGACACTCCCACACACTGTAAGGACACTGCCATACTCTGTAAGGACACTCCACACTCTGTAAGGACACTCCACACTGTGTAAGGACACTCCCACATCTTGTAAGAACACTTCCACACTCTGTATGAACACTCCCACACTCTGTAAGGACACTCCACACTCTGTAAGGACACTCCACACTCTGTAAGGACACTCCCACACTCTGTAAGGACACTCCACACTCTGTAAGGACACTCCCACACCTTGTAAGGACACTCCCACACGCTGTAAGGACACTCCCACACTCTGTAAGGACACTGCCATACTCTGTAAGGACACTCCACACTCTGTAAGGACACTCCACACTGTGTAAGGACACTCCCACATCTTGTAAGAACACTTCCACACTCTGTATGAACACTCCCACACTCTGTAAGGACACTCCACACTCTGTAAGGACACTCCCATACTCTGTAAAGACACTCCCACACCTTGTAAGGACACTCCCACACGCTGTAAGGACACTCCCACACTCTGTAAGGACACTCCACACTCTGTAAGGACACTCCCACATCTTGTAAGAACACTTCCACACTCTGTATGGACACTCCCACACTCTGTAAGGACACTCCAGCACCTGGTAAGGACACGCCCACGATACAGCACCCAGAATATTACATGTTGTAGAGCCAATGGTCCAATCATTTTGATTAATTTGGTGCTTAAATGTTACATATTCTGAAACAAGTAGGTATTTTAATAAATGATCAATGCCAAATAATAAAACTCACAGCTGAACAGGATCCCAACAGATGGACTCTGGCTGCTTTCTGGGTTCCTTGGCCAAAAGTGATTAATTTGTCCTGTGTAGACTGTATTCAGATTCAGATTAATGAGATTAAACAGCGCTAATTACTAGTCAGCGTGCATAATACAAGATACACATTAGAAAAACCTCACAACGTAATAAACATGTTCTGCTGTGAGCAGCGTCTCAGTGATCAGTTTAGTTACTCGTCACCTGCAGCTGGATTAAAATCAATACCACAAAAATAATTAGAAACTTTTGTTCAGTTTCATTATCCATCTTGAAATCTGTACAGAAAATAATCAAACTGCTGTTCACGGCAATAAAAAAGACTTAAATGCATTACAGCAGACAACTAAGTGGCAGCACAACACAATCATCTGGTCTGATTCCACTGCAGGACATTAAACATTAATATTGAATTATAGCTACTGCCCACTATTGACGACATTTCCCCTGAGGGCTTCGCGATGCCACCTGGTTTTGTTTGCCGGCCATCAGTCTGCAGTGTAGCTCCACCGAGTCTTTATTAATTGCACCGTGTGGGCGACAGCTGCATTCATAGAGACCATTACAGCCACCCTCCTCCTCCTCTCCTGGGATGAAACCTGATCCTTCGTGTTGCCAGACCGGCCATGCACCTCATCACTCAATCAGGAAACTGAGGGCTGAGACACTAATGGACATACAGTGATGGATGCACGGATTACCTATGTGTCATACTGTATCCATTTCATCATGACGCAACAGACCTAAGAGGACGTCAACATGTATGACTCCTCGGGGAATCTGTGAGCGTCCTCAGAGAGCTAAAAAAAGAGTCCACGCGGGGTCGTAAATCTGACATGTCTGGATTTAAGGTGACAGAAAGAAGATGAGTGTTTTGACTTTTTACCTCCAGAGTCGTTATTTTCTGACCATAAGCAGTTTCAATCAGCCAGTCTCAACAACCAGGTGAAGGGGATTATTACAGCCAATAAGGCAGCCAAACAGGATCTCTAGGGATGTTTCCGGCTTTTTTTCAGGGGATGTCGGATCATCTCCAGGTGTTTTTAATGACGACGAACACAGGTGATTCATCAGGATGTGAAGAGGAAGGAGGTGGTGATATTACAAGCTACAAGGCTGCCAAACGGATGCCCAAAGTTCGAGTCTCTGAGGATGTTTCCAGCTGGTTTTTCAGAGGAAGTAAGACTTTCCTCAGGTGCTTTCATACTGACCAAAACCAGGATGCTTTCTAACCCTAACCAAGTGGTTTTTGCTCCTAAACCTAACCAGAGCAAACACACAAATCTCAACTTAAACAAACGTAAGTTGCAACATAAAGTAAGGCTTTGCAGGAACATTTGCATATTACATATGTTGGATTTTCTATTTCTGTCTTGTCACTACACTGTGTGTTCGCTCTGGTTAGGGTTTAGGCACAAAAAACACTTGGTTAGGGTTCGAAAACATCTAAATATCTGTTTTAGTCACCACAAAAACAGCTGGAAATGTCTGCAGGTGTCTTTAAAGCTATCCAGTGGTGCAACTCGAATTGTCCAGTCGGCCTTGTTGCCTTTAATAACACCTCCAGCATCTCCTCCACCTCCTGATGTGACACGTTTGGTACAGATGAGAGGAGACGTTAACTACTAGCGTTACATCCTGGAGACGGGGCTGTGTCTTATCTCTTTGTGATGATGTCTTCGTGGCAGTTAAACGCAGGATATCTTTCTGTGTGATTGCTGCTATATGCTCTCACTTCCTCACACTTCTCAGTCAGACATCAGTATCTTGTTATCTGTGCTGTATCTGTGTACTAAGGCAGCTTAGACACCGGCTCTATAGAGGCAGAGCAGGGCCTCCGGGATGCCTGTGAGACTCGAGGGTGCTGGCTGTCCTTCTGCACATATGCCACCCATCAGGGAGGTCACTGCCATCTTGGCTGCCTGAGCTCCTCCACGTTGGCATCGGAGGGATCGGAGTCTGGAGGGAAACACTCGCACAGCGGATGGTGTTATTCTCCTGCAGCACATTCTTACTCCTGTCAGATGTTAATTAAAAATGTCTGAAGAAGTAATTCCACTTTATAGAGGAACTGAAAGATATTTTCTTCTTCTGCGTCTAAATGTTCTCTGCTGACGAGCTTTCTATTTTAAGATCTTGCGGGAGCACAAATTTCAAATAGGCGTGATTTAAAATTTAAAAAAATCATTAATTTATAACCATGACTAAACAATTTATAAACACAAATGAACTGAAGATCTTCATCTGATTACACTCTCTACTGTAAGAGGAAGCCAGTTGGTCCTGATCCACCACAGAGGCCTCGCTGTCCTCCTGGTCGTCTTGTCTTTGTGTGAGTCTGTCAGCCATGGTGACTGTGCACTCCTCCACCCGCTGCATATTAGTATTCAAGGCACAGACGAGGAGGAGCCATAGTAAAAAACACTCAGGCGAGCCAATCCTGCAAACATGTCGAGGCTGATGCGAGAGGTTTTTTCCTCAAAGGTAAATACGAATCAGGAGTGAATCTGTGAACCCCTCTGAGCACGAGAAGAGTCCCTGGACGACACCCACCCACGTCTGAACGGAGGTTTTTTCACCGCCTGGAGCTGATCAATTTTCCAATGTGACCTTTGTAATGTCAGCAAGCTACAGAGAACACGGTCATTTCATCCCACCTCGCCCTCCACCGGCTGAACTGTGGAGCCCCCCTGAGCTTAATCCAGGTCCAGTCAGGCTTGTACGCGATATAGAAACCGGTAGAGCCTCAGAATGATTTCTTGACAGAGCAGGGTGAAGAGGTTTTAGCCGGGATAAGCATCTTTTTTTTAATGGCCACACAGTATCTCTCACAGCTTCTCACGGCGCCTTTACGTCCAGTATTACCCTCGCTGCATCCGGTGCACCTCCTCCCCCGCACCTCCCCGCGCCTCCTGCTGCAAAAAGAAAATTGATCGCTGTCTCGGTTCACTCGTTTTTATTCAAACCGCTGACGTCAATAAAGAACCGACCCAGTGTGATTCTGGGAACGCAGCCTACAAATCATTACATCGCCTCCAGACATCAAATGGTCTCAAGCAAAATGCCAAATTCTCGAAGATCTTTTATGTGGTTGTTTGAAAAGAACGCCGCTTCAAAAATAAGTTGGAAGAAATGAACACGAGGTGATTCTTGCTAAAAAACAAGTCGCAGCTTTCTCATGCAAAAACAGAAGTCTGACGCTAACACGTTTAGCTTGACGGCTACATTGAACATGTGTAGATAATGTCTTCTTGAATTAATTCGGGATCTGGCGGCTTGTTGAGACTTGGATTACGCCAGAAGGTTTTTAGATTTTACTGAGCTTCACCTGACTTTCCATCAACATGTGGTAAAGAAGATATATCAAGACATATTTTGTTCTTTTTTGTGGGATTTGCTGACAGAAAAATGCAGGACGGCACACGTCGTTTCCTCTCAGAAAGCCGGACTTTGGCGCTGCCATTTCGTCTGGGTGTGTTTCTTGATGTTAGCCTGTTTGAAGCCCGCGCCTCGAGCAACATGGCCTTTAAATCTCACTGTCAGAGGTTCAGTGAATATCCAGCTCACTCCGCACACAACGTCCCGTCTTCAGTTTATCTCATGTATAAATAAAAACATTTTCCTGTTTGCTTCTGCTGTCAGATAACAAAGTGCTCCAGAGTCAAAGTCTCCCTGTTTTCACAGACAGACTGACGGTATAAAGTCTGTGTGCACTCAGGGGAAATCACACCGCAGCTTTTCTGTTTTTTCCTTAAATTTCATTCACAGCTGAGACTAACACGGTTAACTGAGCTGTTACTGTAGCTTCTTATTTCCCTCTCGTCTGAACCTGAGTTGAATTAGCATTCCTAAAGGCACAAACGAAAGTTAAAAAACACGATGACGAGAGTTCGCTACTCCTATCAGATAAGTGTAACGTTTATTTTGAGAATGGAAGTATAAATGTAGCACATTTGTCCTGTAACGTCTATTTTTCCAGTTAAATCTGCCGAAAATTTCAATTAATTTTCTTGGTGATTTCGGCTCAAGATGATGATTAATTGACTTAATTTTATGTCTTCAGTAATAAACTTAACTTGGTCATTATTATCTAGTTAATCTTTTAACTCAGATTCATTCATTTAAGTATATTTAAAAATGTGACAATGTTTCACTCAAAAAAATTGAGTACAAGTTGTATTTTCGAGTGTATCTTCTTTGACATCCACTGACTTAACCACGACGGCAACATTTTGTGTTTTTAAGATCAATGTCAGGGTATCAATGTATTAAAAAGCTTCCCATGATATTTGTCAGAAACACTCGTGTGACATTCAGGGATCCTCTGACTTTCTTCTCGAGCTCCATCATCAGGCCACATCTTCCAATACTTTGGTTTATGACGACACATCTGCAAACCAAAGTCATCTGCGCTTCGTAATCAGCATTTATGAGCATCCAAACACTCTTAACTATGATGGTAAACACTGTAAACATACTTGTTTAACAGTAGAATAACTAAATGTTGGGCTGCGAGCATCACTGTGAGCTTTCTTTAATCCACAGAGGAGCTGAGCTGGAATCATTTCTCCATCATTCGGTTTATCAGTGCACAGAATATGTATTTTTCCACTGCCGGTACGAAAACACATCCTAGGACTAAACACGACCTACAGTTTTACTAAATGAATGGACACAAACCAGAGTGGATTCTATAACGTGCTATAATGTGATTTTCTGGAACATTGCAACGCACAGACAAAATCTCTCACATCTCTGCTCGTCTGCAGGCGGTCTAGACAAATCCTGCAAATTACTGAAACACAATCCTGTAGCTGTGTGTGTGTGTGTGTGTGTGTGTGTGTGTGTGTGTGTGTGTGTGTAGCCTGCAGCAGTCTGGTGGTCCTCAGGGACACACTGTACTGTTTGCTGTAGGCACACATCTCTGTACGCTCCGTCTCTGCCTTTACCCGCAGAGTTTACTGCAGTGGCCTCCGACTGTGACTGGAGGAGATTCTCGTCTGTGAGAGCGGCGAGGCAGAGTGAACAGATTTCAACCAGCAACCAAAGACAAAGACAGAGAGAGAGAAAGAGAGAGAGAGAGAGAGAGAGAGGGTGATCAATAGCATCAATAGCATCTGTGTGTGGCTGTGATCGAGCACCACAGGATCCAATCTGTGTAAATTGCAGCTTGTTGTGTTATAGAGTTTCTCACTCTCTGCAGCAGGGATGGGTTTTTATCCTTCAGTGCGTTCAGACATTCAGACGCACACACAACGTGACAACCTGTCGAATCAGGACATGAAATCTGTGCACTGCTAAAACTCACATTTACACACAGCAGGTCAGAATCAGATGGATCAACTCACTGTCCTTATTTTTGATATATATTATTTGTAACTCTCTCGCACTGCAGTAAAGTAGTTTCTCAGTTTCTGAGTTGGATAAAAAAATCCACAGATCCTTTACTCCAGTAGAAGTGTAGATACGTATGTTAAAGAAAAACTCCAGTAAAAGTTAGAGTACAGCTTCTTTACTCCAGTAAAGTAATAGAGTACAGCTTCTTTACTCCAGTAAAGTAATAGATTACAGGCTCTGACATGTACTCAGAGTATCAGAGTAAAAAGTCTCCCTCTGAAGGACATTTGTGCTCAAAGCTAACTGAAGCTCACGTCATATTAATAGAATTCAAAGACTATTAAAGTTAAAGGTAGAATCAGTAGGATTTGTCCCAGCTGTTCCTGAACGCACCACAAAGACAGTTGATTGTTGAGTCTCATTCCCAGGACGTCAAATAGACACATGTTGGGTTGGTAAAGCGTCCCGAGCAGCAACAAAGAGAGAAAATCAGAAACTCTCTGCAGATACGAGACACTAACACGCCTTTTCTCCACATTCCAGTCTCCCTCTCTGTCTGCTTACGCCTTCTTACGTCTTTTACGTCTTTGTCTCGTCTCGCTGCGTCTGCCGTGCGTGATGTCGATGATGAGGTTGAGGGTGCGATGTCGCCAAAATAACAATAATCCATATTTCACCTCAGATGCATCAAACTAAAGTAACGAGGCAGTTTTGAAAATGTGAGGAGGAGAAAGTTCAGATGTGGGAAGGGAAAGTCAAAAGATGACAGAAAGATAAATACTTAACTAAAGTACAGATATCTGAATTCTACTGAAGTACAGTAACAAAGTATTTGTACTTCCCTCTTTTGGTTATGTAAGGGATAATGCCCGATGAGGTGTCCATAAACAGGAATTAATGGACGACGCGGAGGCCTAAGAACCGTCCGACACACAGCGGAGGACGGTTGCCTCCACGAAGTCCATTAACTCCTGTTAATGGACACCTCGAAGGGCATTATCCCGCTTATACCATGGTCACTTGCCAAAGAAAAGAAATTAAGGCCATTAATTTATATTTTCATGCATTTTACAATCAAAATATAAAGTTTTTCACAAGCCATAACTAAGTTTCCCTGGTAACGCCTGAGGGTTTGACTAATACCTGGAACAATCATTACCCTTCTGTAAGGTTCTTATGCAACGGAAGCGTTGTTCACTCCTCCAGCAAATAGGACGCGACTTGGCAACGGGAGATATTCTAGTCCGCTCAGCGATGAGCCAGAAAGCTAACGCTATGCTAGCAAGATTCAAAGTCAATAACACTGCGTACAGTTGACAACAGTAAATGTAATTTACAGTGCTGAACAGTCAGTTTGACTGGAACTACTTAGTAGGTGTCCATATATCTGGGGTTAATGGACACCCTGCAGCCAATCAGAATCGAGTATTCCCCCAGACCATGGAATAAGTAATACTGATGTACGGCAATTACAAGTAAAACCAAGCAGTACATCGATACAACATATAAATGTAGAATTTAGGGCTGTGAGAAATTTACATAGAATTCCTTTTGTTTATCAAATGTATTGTAAGGACAGGAAGGAGAGAGAGATTGTCACACTGCCTGAGGTGTCACATGAGCCACAGGAGGGGGCACATCCCCACATTGGAATGTATACATAGTTTTAGATAAGATGACATTTACTGTCCCATCTGTTAGATCAAAGGGTCACTGTCCTGGGAAGACAGGACACACCAAAATATCAAAGAGTCCTTTATCTGTAAAGAAGATGTTTTATGACTGTTGTAAATGAAGGTAACCTCCTCTCTGTTCTGTACTTAAGGGGTAACAATTTAGAGTTCGTGAGAGAATGCTTTTGCCTTCTCTCCACGCTGCGTGTATTAAATGACATCTGATTCATACGCTGAGATCTGAAATTCTTCGGAGATTTAGCACTCTCTACTCAAAGGAGAATTTCCACGACATTTTGGCGACGAGGTTATGGGATGGACGCTTCGCTGACTGCCGCCTGCGCCTGAACTGAAGGAAACTGCCGGCAGGAAAAGTTCCACTCCGACAAACGGAGGATTGGATTCCACCTGAAATTCGGGCGCAGACGTGGACAGCGGACGCTCCACAAATAAGTGAGTACAGCGTTTGAATCATTTGCTCAAATCTAAAAGCCTAGGTTTGACTTTCGTAATGTAAATCCTGTGTGGTAGAAAGCAAGTTATAACAGGTCCGCGTTATAGAGGCCTAAATTTCCATGTAAATCCTGAAAAAGAGGTATTGACTGTGTGAGTTTAAAACGTCCGCGTCCAGAGGCGTCTTTCCATATAAAGCTGTGTGTTTATGGAAAGTTTTGAGGTAAAGGGCTCAATGAGGAGCGCCTTTTTATTTCCCATGTAATACCTGTGTGGTTTTGGGTAGAAAACGAGAAAAAAAAAAAAAAAAAAGAGAGAGAGGAGAAAAAACAAAAAACAAAACTGAAACGCAGCGCAAGGCTGTCAGCACTTAACGAGTACAACAGGCGAATTAATTGATTATTATATACCTACGGTGTGAAGAAAATTTCAAGGGATTGTAGATTTTCAGATGCTACTTACTGATGAGTAGATATTAAATAGTGGTCGACCGAAAACCTGATAACAGGTAAAATAAGAATATAATAGAATATAATATAATAATATGATCTTATGTGAGCTACTGTAATAATGATATGATACAGTATACAATTATACGAGGCCCCACTATGATAAAATGGGCGTATGAGTGATATAAATATACGAAATAAGTATAAAGAATAAACTTTGTTGTGACATTCAGTGACTATAGCATACAGATTGTATGCTATAAAAGGGTGCGTTGCTTGGAACGAATGTGTCATACAAACCACCTGGCTGAATAAGTTGCTCAAAGTTAGTGTGTGATTTGATGAGATCCAACCATACACAGTATGGAAAGATCAGTGTGATTGTGAAGTTTTTGTGTGAATGATAAGCCCATTGGAAGTTTAAGCAAACCTGTCCCAGTGAGTCACTAACATAACATTATGGGGAACAAAACGGGCAAATTAGAAATTCTAGATGACCCTCTTTCAGGTCCTGCTAAAATCATGGCAGAAAAATGGGGAAAAAATGTGGTTAAGGATGTTCCACTTTGGCACCATATAACTCAGGGGGTGTTTCCAATTAAAGGTACATTAAGCACAGAATGTTTAGAACGGTGTAGAGTTATGTTGGAAGAAAAGAAAAAGAAAGTAGGGAAGAAAGGTATTGACTGGCAAGCTTTCCAAAAATGGGAAAGAGAAGCAAAAATTAAAGAAGAAAAATCATTAGCAGGATTAATGATAAAACAGAAAGCAAAAGAAAAAGAAGAGGAAGAAGTAGAAGAAGAAGGTTCATGTAAGAGTGAAAGGAATAAGAAACGTAGGGAAAGAGAAAGAAATCTGCCTCCTCCATATGCACTCTCCACCATTTCAGCCCGGCCATTAACACCTCCTCCAAAAGAGGGAGGCACTGCAGCCCCTGCAGCCAAGTCTACTCAGAGTGAGACAATAACAGTGGGAGGAGAAGATCACATATACCCTGACCTTTCAGCCCTCGCTCTGTCCCCTGTCACAGAACCAGCTAACTCTGCCTGTCCAAAAAAGACTTTCTCCCCAGTGACAACATCTTTTGACTACTGTTTGCGGAGTCAAGGGGACAAAAGAAATGTGCACCAGATGCCTATGATGATGTTCCCTAACCCCCAGCCACAACCAACGGGAGAGGGTGCACACGCCCACTGGGATCCAGAGGTGTTGGTATACAGACCATGGCAGCCAGATGAACTAAAGGAGGTTGCAGAGACATTACCAGACCCACAAAAAACCGGAGGTGAGAAATGGATTACAGCAATGCAACAATTATTGTCCATGTATGAACCTACCCTGAAAGAAGTGGAAGCAGTTTGTCGCAGAGCTTTCAAGCTCCGCTGGACCAACATCCGACCAACAGGCTGGTCCACAGACCACCAGGTTAGAACCAGGGAATATACAGCCATGATGGGATCCCTATATGAGGCTGTGCGTACCATTTTTCCCCTGAGGGTGTGCTGGCCTGAAATCCACAACACTAAACAAAAGGAAGGTGAGTCTGCTGTTGACTATCGTACACGTATGGAAGTTGTCTTCGCAGCTCACTCTGGCATCGACACAGACAATGTAGCACACAGTGATCTGTTAAAGGCTGCTCTGATAAATGGTCTCCATCCAGCCCTGAAGAACCGTGTCATGGCTACCTGTGTGGGCTGGGAAACGGAGCCAATAACAACTGTGTGGACACACGTTCTGCACGCAGAAAGAAACCAAACAGATTTGGATATTAGACAAACAAAGAAACTTCAATCTGCTCAGATGATGTATTACCAAAGAGGTAACCCGCAGGAATCAGGAGAAAAATGGCAGTCCCATCAGAACAACGGTGGCATGAGGGGCAGAGGATGGAGGCGAGGGGGACCACACAGATCATTTCAAAAAAGGTACAATGACACTGACAGACGCAAGATTAAGTGCTACAGGTGTGAAGGCATTGGACATTTGTCACATGATTGCGCAACCCCCGACCTTTATCGCGGAGAGAGGAAGGAGTCCAGAGAATCCTGGCCACATGCTGACCCTTATCAAGGAGAGAGGGAACACTCAAGGGAATCCTGGCCACATGCTCCACCACAAGGACTCTCAGTTCAGGCACCAGGATTCCCCTTAACGCAACCATAGGAAATGGAGGAGGCAGGTCAGAGCAGTGAGCAGCACGCAGACATGCACATACACTTAAATACACATAATAACACAGACAAACCAGTTGTAACGTACCAGCAATGTGTACAGTTAACACGAGACTCCAAAACACCCCCTAGTTTGACTCTTAAGGTACACGGTGTTAATGTGACATTCCTCGTAGACTCAGGAGCAGAGGTCTCTGTAATCCAATCTAAAATTCTCCCTAATGCCCCTAGAACAACTAAACTCCTAAAAACAATAGGAGCATCAGGAATTCCAGGATTTGAACCAATATCTGAACCACTAACAGTATGGTTTGGGGATTACAAAGGAGAACATCCTTTTCTCCTATCTGATGTATGCCCTGTTAATTTACTGGGCCGAGACCTCATGTGTGCTCTAAGCATTGAAGTACACTGTGACCCTGCAGGTATCAAATTAACATGTGCTACTGCTGGCTTATACCCATTTTGCATTTCTAAAAGTGATTATCATTACTCTTGGGACCTCGTAAAACTTTGTGAGATAGATAAGCTATTGTGTATGATACCTCCAGTGTCAGAGTCCCCTGACTATCTACAATGTGTGTTACATATTTCATCGGGTACTAGAAATTATACCTATGAAGAAATTTGGAATGAAGCACAAGAAAATGATACCATAAAAATAGAAAGGATCTTTGTGGGATCAGAGTTTGCAGCTGCGTCTGTTTGCCTTTCTGAGTCTCAACAAAAGCTATTCATAACCCTTGGCTGTGTGCCTTACATCCTTTTGACAAAAGGTTCTGACATTAACTGGATGACCATAGGAATGTTGATTAAAACAGCTTCAGAGATTTCTGATTGGAAGGGCAGACCGGATGGTAGCTTATATTCTGATTCACTAAAGATTGTTTCCTATCCAGTAAATATCATGACAGAGGTTGTTCGCACTGTTCACACACACACACCAGAAATACAACTTATGCCATTGACCACTGAACAAGAAGCAATACTTTCAACAGTGCCTGACAAATTATGGGCTAAAAACAAGTTTGATTTTGGAAACATAAAAGGCGCAAGTCCTGTAATTGTCTACTCAAAATCTACATTTAGACCCTGTAAAAGACAATACCCACTCAGCCCTGAAGCTGTTAAAGGCATTGCTCCTGTTTTTCAGTCTCTCATAGAAAAAGGTGCCGTTGTGGAATGCCCAAATTCACCATGTAACACCCCCATCCTTCCTGTAAAGAAACCAAATGGGGGGTGGAGACCAGTGCAAGACCTTAGAGTAATTAATGAAGCAGTTCAACACCCAGCCCCAACTGTACCAAATGTTACAACAATGATGTCACAGGTTCCAGCAAATACATGTTGGTTCACTGTCATTGATTTAGCAAATGCATATTTTAGCATTCCTGTCCATCCTGACTCACAGTTCTGGTTTGCTTTCACTTTCAATGGAAAAAGATATACTTGGACACGAATGCCACAGGGTTTTGCCTCTAGTCCCACTCTTTTTGCGGCGGCTGTAGCTGAAAACCTGTCGCATTGGCGGCCACCATGTGGCAGCACACTGGTACAGTATTTTGACGACCTTTTAATCTGTTCTCAAACACAAAAAGATTGTCAAACTGACACAGTGTCTCTGCTCTGCTTCCTGGCAGAAAATGGTCATAAGGTATCAAAAGACAAGCTGCAGCTTGTTACACAATCAGTGCGTTACCTTGGCCATATCATAACACCAGAAGGTCGCAAATTGGGTCCAGATCGTATCCTAGCAATTTTGGATGTGCCAAAACCTCTAACGAAAAAACAGATGATGTCTTTCTTGGGTTTAGCAGGCTATTGCCGTCCATGGATTCGTGACTTTGCGGAGATCTCCCAACCCCTATATGAAATCACACATGGGGGTAAACATTTGGCCATGACTGACTTTTTGACTTGGACTACTGACGCAGAAAAAGCTTTCACTGACTTAAAACAAGCTTTATCAACTTCCCCTTGCCTTGGACTACCAGACACTACAAAAGTTTTCAATCTTTTTGTCTCTGAGCGTAATGGTTTTATGACAGCAGTTCTTACTCAGTTACATGGAGACAAACAACGACCAGTAGGATATTTTTCAAAAAGGATTTCCACAACAGAGAGAGGTATGGTCGCATGCCTCAGGGCTGTGGCTGCGGCTACTGAGGCAGTTCTGGCTACAGTTGACATTGTTGCTATGTGCCCTCTTACTGTACATGTTCCCCATGCTGTCCACTCTCTGATCTTGCAGGCAAAAACCGCCCATTTAACCCCAGCTAGATTGTTACACTGGCAAAATGTCTTGCTGACAATGGCTCATGTAACTTTAAAACGCTGTACTGTACTTAACCCATCCACATTGCTTCCGACAGCTCAAGATGGAGAACCACACGTCTGTCTGGAAGTTGTTGACACAGTGTCAAAACCAAGAGATGCACTCTTTGACACTCCCCTCATTAACCCTGACTATGTTTTCTTTGTAGATGGCTCTGCTATGAGAAATCCCACAGATGGGTCCCCTTGTGTCTCATATGCAGTATGTACTAACCATGCCATAGTTGAAAGTGCTAAACTCCCAAATAATCTGTCTGCTCAAGCAGCAGAATTATTTGCAATAACTCGTGCTTTCATTTTAGGAACCGGGAAACAAATCACAGTACATACTGACTCTCAATACGCATTCAATGTATGTCATGATTTCCATGCATTATGGAACAATCGAGGTTTTCTTACATCTACAGGAAAACCTATTGCTCACAGAAGTCTAATCATTAACCTTTTGTCTGCATTACTCCTGCCTGCGTCAGTAGCAGTATGCAAATGTAAAGCTCATACAGGTGCTAATGACCCAGTGTCACTAGGAAATGCAGCTGCGGATGCAGCTGCTAAAACAGCTGCTCTGTCACCTGTCTCCCCCACTCTACAAATGCCTTTGTCTGTCCAAAATGATGTTTTTTCCCTTAATGATGTCTCTCTGCTTCAAACAGGAGCTGATGCTGGAGAAAAAACTCTATGGAAAAAGAAAAAGTGTATTGAACTCTCATCTGGCCTCTGGGTTGGCGAAAACGGCCTCCCAGTACTGCCAAAAGCCATATTCCCTTTTCTGGCAAAATTGACACATGGTCCTGACCATGTATCAAAAGGGGGGATGTTGGAAATTGTAAATAGATTGTGGCATGCGCCAGGGTTTTCAAGTTTTGCTGAAAATTTTTGTAAAAATTGTGTGATTTGTGCAACTTGCAATGTCGGCAGAGGTACAGCAATGCCTCTGTCAGCCCATCCTAAACCTGAAGGTCCTTTTGAGCATTTAATGATGGACTTTATTGAACTCACTCCATGTAGGGGGTATAAATATTGTCTTGTTATTGTGGACATGTTTTCAAAATGGATTGAATGCTTTCCATGTAAACATGCAACTGCTATCTCAGTGGCAAAATCACTGTTGAGGGAAATAATTCCCCGTTGGGGTCTTCCTTCAAAATTGACAAGTGATAATGGATCACATTTTGTAAATAATGTTATTCAAAACATCTCCGAAAGCCTGCAAATAAACCTGAAAACACATTGTGCCTACCATCCAGCTAGTGGAGGTGCAGTGGAACGAGTAAACCAGACCCTAAAAACAAAACTAACTAAATTAATGACAGAAACAGATCTGTCATGGGTTGAGGTTTTACCACTTGCGTTGATGTTTATGAGAGGCCGCCCACATAGGACAACTGGACTGTCTCCTTATGAGATACTCACTGGCCGTCCTATGAGAATGACTAACACCCCATTCCCTCAAAACAGATTAACCCTCACCGGACTGGATGATGATATGATAAGCTATTGTTGTGCACTTAACCATACCTTGAAGCTTATCTTCCCTAAGGTGAAAGCTGCCCTTCCAGAGCCTACGTTGGTGCAACTCCACAACATCCAGCCTGGAGACTGGATAGTGATAAAGGACTTGAGGAGGAAACACTGGAGTCAACCACGGTGGACAGGGCCACATCAAGTGTTACTAACAACACCCACTGCTGTCCGGATAGCTGAGAGGGATACCTGGATCCATGCATCCCAGTGCAAGCCTTTCCCGAGCCAGGCCGCCGAAGGAAGGACAACGACCTTACTTTCGGAGTGCTGAGAGGGGACACCGTTGGACGAAAATGATTGTGGTCTTCATCATTGTTTTGGTCACCACAATGGCCATTACCCAATCCTGTTTTTCAACGGAGCAAAGTTTGGACTCCAAATGTCCTCATATATTCATATTTTTCACACCACCAACTGATTCACCTGCAGTCATCAATCACACTGATATCATCCATACTGATACTCAGACACCCCATCTCTTACAGAAGGGTAAAAATGGACTGTCTACGAGATCAGAAGAAGACACAGAAGAACCGATGCAGGCTCAAACAATCCTGAAAGGACATAAACTAAAACTTGCCACAGAGCAGGTGATCAGGAAAAAAAGAGAACTGTTTGAAAAAAATGATTGGAAACCCTGGGGTTTTGATGCTGATGAACTACTTAATGATTATAATGAAAAAAATAGTTGGTACTCCTTTATCAGGTGGATGAAAGAGAGAATGTACAGTGCTAACATGACTGTTTTAGCCATTCAAAGTCCTCCAGCAAATTGGCATTCTCTTTTCCAACTTGAAGTAAAACACTGTCCTTGTCTAGATCCAGTAGTTAGTTTAGTCCAATATTATGCTAACCAACCAAAAATAGACAAAAACACACGGATGCATTGCAAGTTTTCCCACAAAGTATGGTATAATGCGAATAAGAAACTACATAATCATACAACGGATCAAACAAACGTGTATTTGTCTTGTATATCATGGTTCTGTGATCATATGCTCCCACAAACTATCCCTTCCAAATCTACTTATGCTGAATCAACTGAAATCCCTATAGACCAAAGTATTTCTCACCCTATTTGTGTATGTGCAAATGGTAATGGTCAATTTATGGGAGTGTCACATTGCCCAAATCCTGTTGCTAGCCTAACCACAAAAAATTCGAAAATTGGTCACACTAACATTACTTTCAGAAACGGAGAAACAGTGGTAATTAATAAATTTCTACAAGCTCCTGCACATAAAGGCATCCCACCGATTGGAAATTTTTATTGGTTGTGCGGAAATGAGGCATTCATCTTCCTACCTCCAGGATGGTCTGGATGTTGTTATTTTGTTAATCTCACCATTACAAATTTAGCATTACTTCCTATAAATTTGAGACAACAATTAGAGAATGGTCACATTCACAAACGCGAATTGGCACAGTTTTCTACCCTTGCAGCTTATCACTGGCGAATTTCTTTAGGTGAAAAATGGGGTCTTGGATTACTCCCATGGTATGGTGTAACATTCCTGGCTGATCACATCGATAATATAACTTATTCAATGTCTGCTTTCGCAAATGAAACAATAAAAGGGTTCAAATACCTAAATGCAAATGACAAATCCCACAGATTAACTCTGTTGAAACATGAGATGGCCCTTGATTATATTTTGGCAAAAACAGGAGGTCTATGCATGACACTAAATTTAACTGGAGAAGCATGTGTTACACTCATCCCTGATAATTCAGAAAATATTACAAGTGTAATCACAGCACTTGAAAAGATTCGCGATGCATTTAGTCCCTCTGAATCAGCAGGTTTTAGTTTCAACAAATGGTTAAACAACCACCTTGGCCCCTGGGGTGCTCTCATCATTCATGTTTTAATCCCTGTTTTGATTGTGTTTGGTATTGGTTTGTGTTTCTGTACTTGTGCACTAACATGTATGCGAGCCCTTATATATAGATGGATAAGTGGCGTTGTCGGAGGCGAAAAGACATTATATGTAAAAATACCAATCCACAATACTGAGCAAGATGTAAATTCAATGATGGAATGGGCCCCTGGAAACCCATATGATGATTCAACTGATTACTGATTACCTTGATGGAATATTTTCTTTTTGTGTGTTTTTATATTTTGTCGTTTTTTGTTTTTGTTATTCACGGTAGAAACTGACAGCTGTAAACATTTTGTAGCGTTTTAAAAATTTTTCTTTTCCTATTTTTGAAAACTTTCAATGTAATTTCTAAAAATGTTGTGTTGACACTTTTGTGTCAAAAGGGAGGAATGTGAGAAATTTACATAGAATTCCTTTTGTTTATCAAATGTATTGTAAGGACAGGAAGGAGAGAGAGATTGTCACACTGCCTGAGGTGTCACATGAGCCACAGGAGGGGGCACATCCCCACATTGGAATGTATACATAGTTTTAGATAAGATGACATTTACTGTCCCATCTGTTAGATCAAAGGGTCACTGTCCTGGGAAGACAGGACACACCAAAATATCAAAGAGTCCTTTATCTGTAAAGAAGATGTTTTATGACTGTTGTAAATGAAGGTAACCTCCTCTCTGTTCTGTACTTAAGGGGTAACAATTTAGAGTTCGTGAGAGAATGCTTTTGCCTTCTCTCCACGCTGCGTGTATTAAATGACATCTGATTCATACGCTGAGATCTGCAATTCTTCGGAGATTTAGCACTCTCTACTCAAAGGAGAATTTCCACGACAGGGCCTACACCATCTTTACTTGTTGCATCGAGTCTGACTCCTGTGTTTAATACAGTTATAACACATTAACACATAAAAAGCAATTTAAAAGAGCCACATGTCACTCGATTACGAGCTATAATTGGGTATGAACGTGTGGCTGTAGCAGGGTAAACTCGACCAACAGCAGAAACATTCTGCCCTTCAGCACGTCTGCTCAGAGCTGCGACTGAGCCTCTTTTTTCTCTGCTTCAGTGGAATCACCACATCAGGACGGAGAGAAGGAATAAATAAAAAGAGTGTGCTGACTGACAGGGAGGAGAGGAAATCAGACAGCAGAGAGACAGGATGAGTGTGACAGAGGTGAGACAGAAGGAGAGTAAGAGAATGTTTCAAAACAAAAATAGAAAAAAGGATAATTAATGGAGAGGGATGAATTATTCATGCATGTAGAAAACAGCAAGGAGAGGAAACACAGACACACTCTGATGGCTGCTGCATCAAAGATGGCAGAAAGGTGACGAAGCCGTTAAATATTCCAAGTGAACTGAACTGATACGCAGAGAAAACATGTCGGCGATGTGTTGGAGTGTGGTGTGAGCTGATTGTGATAGTGAGACGATGACGTAATGTGCAATTATGCAGCGCCGAGTCGATCTGAGGGGAGTGAAATAACCTGAAGCCACCAGAGACAAAAATTTGAACTCCGAGGAAACTTGAGAGTGTGCAGATTATGCTCCCAAGTCAGACACGGTCCAGTTTAAAGGGATAGTTCAACATTTTCTGAACTACATCTGCATGTTTAATACAGAGAGTTAGATGAGACGGGAGTGTTCGGGGTGAACTGTCTGCACGCACTGCAGCCAATAAGCTCAGTCTGTGTAAATGAATAAGAGAGCCGCGCTGCTTCCAGTCTGTCTGTTAAGCTCAGCTAATAAAATCTCGGCTCCAGCTTCATACTTTGACTGTCTCCTACGTACAAGGTGCAGGCTAACTGTATAACCACACTTCCAGCCTATGTGGCACGCAGAACCAGGAGTTGGACCGTGAAGTTGGACCATCTCGGGACATTTTTGTGGTGACCAAAACAAGTAATTTAAGGCAGGCGTTGACATTTTCCTGCTGCTAGAACCGAAACAGAGCGTACGCAAATTGTTGAGACAACAGAGAAATGTAAATTTTCATTAATTTAACTTGAATACTTTCATTTACTTTCGTTCTAACTCGACACCAAACAAATGCAAGTAAGGACTACAGAAATAAAACACAGAGGACGGTTATTTAATGTAAATATAACTGAATGTATCTGTTATCTAATAACATCTTTAACGGAAAACAGTTACCTGTTTATGTATCCTAATTACATAATCCTGTGACATGTATTCCACTATTTTATTTCTAGTTTATACGTTTTTAAAAGCACTTGTTTAATGTCCTGTATATCTCTGGAGGGAGGCACAGATTTTGAAAATGATGCTTTGATCTGTTGCATTATGGGAAATGTAGGATCCAGCATTTTGTGGGGATTAACCCAGGCTTTAATTTAATTTGTTGCTTGATTTTTGGCCATTCTTTTTTAAACGTGTCTCTCATAAGTCACTGCAGTTTTAAGATGATTCCTCTGAAGATGCGTTTGATCCTGATGGTTGGACGCTGTTTGTTTGTTTGTTTGACAGCAGTGATGTTAACCAACAGGTGTGCTTATTTCTGCTCTTTACGTAACACCAGCCGCCACAGAAGTGTGTGGGAGGGAAGATGCACTGAGATCTAAACTGCTTTCTTTTTAATCGCCGCTCTGCGAACGCTCGGCTCCACTTATTCAGCCCGTGCATCTTCTCTTCCCAGCTGCTTGTTTGACCTCGCTAAGCTACAGTAAACGCTGAATACTTATTATGAATGCGCTCGACACAAGCGCTCGCTTTGTAAATACGAGTGACCCGGAGAGCAGCCACATTCACAACACTGGCTCCATTCACCTGATCTTACATTCCCCCTGCAGATAGATTTCACTCTCACTCTCAGCTCTTATTGATTCCCATTCTGACATGCAGTCTGCATATGTGAGCCTGATCAATACAGGCTGCTTTTTAGCCTCTTATCCCTGCAAAGAGTCTCATGCATGTGAGGAGACAGAGGACAAAGGAGATGCAGAGAAGAAAGGACGTGTTGTCATCAGGATCAGACTGAATCTGATCTGCACACTGTAGGAACACATGAGTGATCAGATGACGAGCGTTAAATACCTCCAGCTGCACTCTGATACCATCACAACTCAGAGCTGGTGATTGTCTCCGACCAACAAAAAGAGATAATCGCTCACTGAAGCGGATGTTTATAGTTCTGTATAACGGGAACTGTGTACTAGAAGAAATTCAAACTCAGAATTTCAATATTTGCCATATTTATGAGGTAATAATACAAACTCAAAAATATAGATTTTTTTCCACGAGTGAATAAACCAGCCGTTCCCAGAACACTGATGAAGTAAAACAGTATAAATTGTGTTCTCTTTTATAGTCAGTTTGTTTTCTCAGTCATGAAAACAAAGAGTTTATTTCTCTTCTGATTAAATTGTCTTCCTGAAAACTACATAATGCACATTTCCAGATTTTGTACTGGGGAATGTGGCCTCATCAATCAGCACCTGATTAGTTCCCAGAGAGAATTTCCCCAGACTCCCTTATAAAATTGCTCAATTTTGTGATTTGTTGAAGTCAGAGGACGTTTAGAAACTTTGTAAAACAATGTCATAGATGAATTATGAATCATTTGTGCCTTCTTGTTAATTCGGCATGTTATCCTTTAAGTTGTTCTATCTTTGTGTCCCACAGATGTAGATGTCTATTAGCTTGTAGTAGCTCTGATCACAAGCGGTCACTAGAGAGAGCTGTCCCCCTCTGATCAGATTACCAAGATTTGTTTTAATTCCAGGGATAAACAACATCGTAGTTATATGATTATGCAGCGCAGTGAGGACGCACATGTTCCTCTGATGTTTCTGTACAGTTTGTGATTTAAAAGAATTCAGACTGACCTTTGACCTGTGAAGAGAACTGAGCGGTGTGTCTGGCCTCAAACAGCTGCAGCTCCTTGTTCAGGTCACAAACGCTCAGATCGACGTTCCAAGATCGCAAAGCTGTTAAAGAGAGAGACGTGTGAATGATGACCGTCACCGTGACCATCCAGGAATTTGAACTCTTCCCCAAGATGAAGAGGAAGCTCAGAGGTCGCCATTTTGACAGTAACAATGAGGTCGTCGCTGCTGTGCACAACTTTCTGGAGGTCACAACTGCTGGACTGAGTGTGTGAATGTAGGAGCATGAAAATAAATGTGCTCGCCTTTCTGAAGCTGACTCCTTCTACCTTAGACCATGAACTTATCAATCACCCCTCGCACAGTACATTATAGAAATATATTTCATAGTAGGATAATGTTGAGGTAACACAATGTATTTAGACTGGATCTGGATTGTCAACATGTAACTCAAACACTGACTGCAGAGTATTTAAAGACATCGTGTTGTTGTTAAGAAGATAAATCAGAAGCTGAAGTTGTTAGTTGGTATTTTAACACATTCCTCCCACATCTTGAAAGTTTTTAGGACTTACTGTCCAAAAGATTCAACTTTACAGATCTCCAGAGATATTCTGTGAATCTGTTTTTACACCTACAGACGTGCTGACACGAGTCCCGTACATCTAATGTCAGGTCCTGGTAGTCGTTACGCAACTGTAGTTTTTAGATATTGTACATTTTACTCTATTGCATTTGTTTGAAACGTATTCGTACAAGCAACTTTCATAGATAACGACTGCAACATGCAAATCGTTTGATGTGACTCGTTATAATTATTGTTAAACTACCCAGCAGTGTATAAAGTATCTACATTGACAAACTACAACATCACATGCTGCTTAAATGTATCATACTTAAATGGTACTTTACTTAATCAACACGTGAAATTTTCGTTGACCTTCAGTGACAAACTACAACATTTAAATGCCGTTTACATATATAATGCAGAATAATAGACGATATGTAGTTTAATATCGAACTGAAATATGAGGCATAGTTTGTACTTTTACTTTGACATATTAAGAACTTTGCAGTGATACTTTACTTTTACTTATTCAACATTTTGAATTCAGGACTTTTTTCTCCGCTGGAGTATTTTTAGACGTGGTATTTGTATTTCTAATTCATTAAAGGATGAGACGCACTGAACCGGTAATAAGAAACAGAAGCACTTTCCTGACACACTCTAAATGATTATATAATAATCAGTAATATTTTACAAACATTGAGGATTTACTGCAAAAGATAAAAACTTTACAGATCTTCAAATATATTCTGATGAACTTTCATATAGCTACTGAGATGGAACGCAATATAATCTCAAGTGTGTGTACTCTATTTGAGATTTTACATTTTACACGTTTTACAACTGGAAACTTATTTTTACCTTTCTAATGAAGATTTTTACCTGATGAGTTTGGAAAATATGATGCAGTATCATAAACCCAGTAGTGTTTAACAAACCTACAGTAACAACTAACATTTAATTGCTGCTTACATGTATTAATCATGATATTAATCATGTATTAATCCACAATACAGTTCATTTAATAAAGTCCCATTAACACCGTGTTCTGCTGTTACTTGACTTTCACGTAACATTCAACATTTTTAATTACTTTTAATCTGCGCTGTAGTATGTACAGACGACTGTATTTGCACTTTTACGTCAGTACAGGATGAGAACAATTCAACTACTCAACAGGAAATATGAAATCTGATTCTCTTTACTGACAATATGAGAATCTCAGAGAGTCCTTCTCATTTTTCTTTTTCTTAAATAATGACAGACTGACTGTTCGTATGTCCCCAAATGAAAATACAGTGAGAGTTTAACATCAGGTTACAGAACACTGAGCTGCGTCGGGCTCACACACATCACCTCCTCACTGCGGTCAGCCTGCTGCAGCAGGTCGTCTGACCGCTCCTCTGGTGACTTACCTTGTGTGATCTGCTTCCTGGCGGCGTCCAGGTGATGGCCGGTGGAAATCTCTCCGATCACAATCAGCATGCGATAGTTTCTGTTCTGGGATGCAGCTCCCGTCGTGTGCTGTCCATGGTGCTGAACAGACTCCTCCGGCTCTGCTCGCTCCGCTGCTGAGATGGGGATTTCCATGGTAACAGTGCCACCAGTGGACGCTGAGCCCTTTTCCATCTCCATGACAACTGCATCCGGAGCGAGCACCATGACAGTGCAGGACGAGCGGGGAGGACCGGTGGGTGTGGCTCTTCGGATGGTGAATTCTTTGATTGGATCGCAGGTTATGTGGCTATTTGACGTCACAGAATCTCATTGGACGAAAGGAAAAGAGGGATATGAGAATTTATGTTGATCGTATTTCTTATATGACACCGCTGAAGCTCACTGTAGATAACATTTCATATTAATCAGGACTTATTGACGACATAGTTCCCAAAGTGAATATAATCAACTTACGTGCTCATGCAACATTTATAAAACAACAATGAGTTCTGACTGCACACATTTGTCTCCAGCATGATTTTCTGGGTTGTTCAGTGTAATCAATGCCACTTACAGTATCCCTGGTGCTGCTCGGATTTTGTCAGACCCTTCCAGACAAAAGGGACTGAAAATAAGACATTTGTGCCACACAAAGCTTCTATTTATATCAGTGTCACTGCGAGTACCAGGCAATGTGCTTTGGATACTAAACTGACACCTCTTTGTTCACATTGCGAGCACAACAAGGCTTCAGCTGTGCAGAGACCACGCTGACAACAAAGGCTCCAACTCTGCACAGAAAAAATATTATTTTAGGCTTAATAAGACATTTGAATGAGCTCATTCTGCCGCACAAAAGGTGAAGGTTGGCATTATATTGACAACACGTGGGTGATGCAATTCTAATGAAAAATACACACTTAACAACACGAGGGTAAAACTTTACCCAGGGTGGATGATAGGGCTGGGTATCACCAGGTACCTCGCGATATGATACTATCACGATATTTTGCCCACGATAACGATAATATCACGATACAGCGATTCTGCGATAATCGATATATTGCAAGGAATTTCATCCACGATATCTGTGTCCCTGAAGAAATTCAGAATTTATTGACTGCACTGAATCCATTTCACAGGAATTACAAAACATTGTCAATCAATTTCACATGAATGACAGCCAAGTAAACAAAGAGTATATTGCACAGTGTCTCTTCTTAACACACACACTGACTACAACTATCATTAAATATCTATATGTGTGGGTTTCAGAGCTACTTAAACCATTTTTTTGAATTTTATTTGGTTGTATACCTATGTTTGAATAAAGATAAAGCTGTCCTCCGAAGAGGGGTGGTGGTGGTGGGCCCAAAAAAAAAATAATAATTTTTTAAATATCGATATTTGGCACCAGTGTATCAATAACTTACCTCAAGACGAAATATCGCAATATATCGTAGTATCGATATTTTGGCACACCCCTAGTGGATGAACTTCTCTCAGTACCAGTGGGGTGTTTTGACCCTGCGTTGGTTTTATCTTTGTTACTGGATCGAAACAACTTTTCTCTTGCAGGGTATGGAAGGAATTCCTGAGAACTGGCTCAACTCATTACTGAAGAAGGTTCAGGAGGCTTGAATGAGGAGTATTTGACCCGTATCAGACCTACGAGACTGTCCAAATAAAGTTAATCTACACATTTTTTACATTATCCTATTCATGTTGAGTGATCCTCAGGTCACATGTAACACATTCTAATAGGAGACTGTCTGACTACAAGAGTCTGAGGCCGAGCTCATCACATCTATTGGTCTGGTTGCACCGAGACAAAGACTTTGTTATCAGGACAGCTGTTCTAACCAGCCCGACTCAGCAGACAGTACGCTGAACAAGCTCAAAAAGCAACTGGGACATTTCACCTTTGGCCTAAAGTAGGGAAGTTCTGAAGACTTAGTAAAAAAAAACTGCATTGGTTACACTGATGGATTCATTATTTTCTATATCTGTTGCCTACATTACCCACAATGCAACTTAACCACTGAGTGACATCACTAGATGCAATTCATCAGATTACATACAGCTTCCTCTGGAGCCACAAAAGGCTTTAGACAACTTTTTTCACATTATTTTTTATTTATTTATTGTTCATTTAGCAGGAGCACTTCACAGCACAAGTGTCGTAACGATGCTGCTGAAAGGGTGGAGACCATCACCGCTGCACGGGTTACAGAAGACATGGATCAATTATAGCAAACCAAATACCTTACAATCAATACGATCAATAAAAACAAATCAATAGGACGAAACAAAAAGAACCGCATGAAAACTAAACAATGACCCTACCAATGACAATGGCTACTCTAACACACACACAGAAAATGATGATAATAAAACCAAATTCCAATCTGCTTTCTCAACAACTGCAATGACAAGGTTTTCCTTTAGCCACGTACATATGCAATAGAATTGTTGGAGTAACCCTTTAAATGTTCATAGCAACATACTTATAAACAACACATGTCCACGGATGTGAAAATTAAAAGTACAAAGAAAAAAAGACAAACACAATACAATACAGGTATAGAAATGCAGTATTAAGTTATAAACTTGGTGGGAAGCCAGTACGTTTTGCTCAGAGAGTCCAATGAAATGCAAAAGTTTCCATTTATTGAGGCCCGCGTGTTGAGTCAACCGGAGTCCTGATGAAGGAGCGTAACCATGTGGGCATTTAAAAATAGGTTTCAGATTACAGTCATCTTGGTGTCATTAGTGTCATCTTGTGAGTCTAATAGTCAGGTTACAGAGTGATATGATGGGTTTTATACCAGGAAGTGGACTGTTTGTATTGATTACCTTTAGCTTGGTGTGCCAAATAAAGTAGAACTAGTGTGTGTGCATGATTAGTTAAAGAAAATGCTGTTGCTGTATTAAAAATAATACTTTATTTATCAGTGGATGGTCAGTGATCCTCCTCTCTCTCCTCGTCATCACAGGTTTCTCCTCACATGAATGTTCGGAGGCCGTGCTCCTGCTGTCTGTTTGGCGCTGACACCTCCTGCCCTGCTGATGGATCACCGTGGGGTTTAATTTGTCTCCTTTCTGTTTAATTCTCTCCTCAGGAAGTTGTGTGTTGGCAGCAGTGAGTCAGCACTCTGGTTTCAGACACTCCAGAGTGTCCACTGACATCTGCTGGGAGGAGAGAGAGCTACAACAGAGCTGCTTTTATTACCTCTCAAGTGTTTCCAACCCAAGAGCCCACATACAAATACATTATTTCATGAATTTCGAACAATTTGACTGGGAATTAAATCAATGTCCTTTTTAGATGCAGAGGAAATGTTGTAATAGATTAAAGATGAAGGAAGTTCTTGTGATACATTTAGTTTTAGAATCATATGACAGAGAAATTAGAGCTACATAGACAAAGAAAATGAGGCTAACTTTTTGAAAAGTGAACTAATAAAAGACAAAAGACAAAATAGACAAATGTATTAAGCTTCATTTAATGACGCGAATACAGACACTAGAGAATCTTTATGCATGTTGTATTAACATGTGGTGATGGTCCACAGTCCCAGCTTAGAAAGAAAGAAAGAATTTATTAATTCATTTATTTATTTTCTTATTAAAATCAGTGTTAAAGAGCTCTGAGTGTTTGGTCAGTAACCCATGTCTCTCCTCTTTCTGTTCATGCAAAAGAGAAGAGACAATTCCTGGTATCCCTGGCCAGTTTATCCAATCAGGACAGAGAACATCATAAAGAGGCAGTCCTGTCTGCTCGTGAACACAGAGAGCAGGATCTTCCTGTTTACTGGTAATGGCAGAACAGGGAAAGCTTCTGGTGCCCAGTTATACTACCAAATATGTCAAGCAAAGAAAACCAGTTGAAGAGAAGTAATAGGCAAAGGAGTCATGTGTGGTGCAAAATGGACAAGAAGTTAACTAAAGTGAGGACAACAACAGCAGTTTTAGCAGCTATAATGAATTTTTGGTAAAAGAGAGAGACACAGAACAGGCTCTACTTCCTACGGTAACTTAAGAAAGCTTAATTCTGGTCAGCTTTTACAGAGGAGCAGGCTTGACAGCAGGTGATCAAAACCATCTGAACATCACTGGTACCATCTACAGAGCATTAGTGACATCAGTTAAGTGAGATGTCTGCACAGAGTCCAATGGATACAAAGAGACAACACCAACCCAGCAACAGTCTGTTCGCCCTGCTGCCATCTGCCAAAAGATACAGAAGTATCCACTACCCCACCACCAGACTACAGAGCAGCTTCACTCCTCAAGTTGTGAGACTCCTGAACTCATCATTGATTGTCTATTATTTAAAATGGATGTAGGAGGACACTTTTATAAATACTTGTGATAAAAAAGACAATAAATGTACCTCGTACTTAGTAAGCGATGCTGCTGTACCTCCAGACTACACAGCAGCTTTACTCCTCAGACTGTGAGACTCCTGAGCTCATCATCGATGGTCCATTATTTAAAATGGATGTAGGAGGACACTTTTATAAATACTTGTGATAAAAAAGACAATAAATGTACCTTGTACTTAGTAAGCGATGCTGCTGTACCTCCAGACTACACAGCAGCTTTACTCCTCAGGCTGTAAGACTCCTCAATTCATCATCAACACTCCATTTCCCCAGATAGATGTAGCAGGACTCAGAGCACTCAAACATTGTTTTGTTTATAAAATCCTTGTGGTTTAAAAAAATGACAATTCATTTACTTTGTACCTTGTAATTGATACAGAAGTATCTGCTGCTGTACCTCCAGACTACAAAGCAGCTTCACTCCTCCCTCCAGACTACACAGCAGCTTCACTCCCCAGGCTGTAAGACTCCTCAATTCATCAACAACACTCCATTTTCCCAAATAGAGCACTCAGAGCATCCAAACATTGTTTTATTTTTTAAATCCTTGTGATTTAAAAAAGAAAAGAAAAAAAATGGCAATACATTTATTTTGTACCTTGTAATAGATACAGAAGTATCTGCTGCTGTACCTCCAGACTACAAAGCAGCTTCACTCCCCAGGCTGTAAGACTCCTCGATTGATCGTCAACATCCACCATGAAATATATTTTATCTGTTGTAGCATGAAGGAACTACAACTTGCATTTCATTTTACAAACCTGGCATTGTAAAATGGTGATAAATAAACGTTTGAAACCTTTTGAATTGTACAAACTATATATTCAATCTGAAAATCCTCAGTTTGGTCTAAAAACATGCTAACAAAAGGATTTTATTCTGGTCTGTCTGGCACTATTTCTTTGTTTCCCCACAGATACATTTCCATGCTCCAGTCCAATGGAGTAGGTTTGGATGATTTGCAAAGGTTTCCACCGCTGAATAAATGTTACAGCTCCTGACAAAACTGAATGATCCATTAGACAACTGCAACAACCGAACATACATTTAAATCTAATCACATTTAAACACTGAAAACAAATTGGATTGTTTGTTGTCAGCTTTATTTGAAAAGTTGTTTTAAAGTACACTGTGGTAACCAAATTTAAAAAAATAATAATAATAATTCAGCATCTCTAAAAGAATCTAATGATGCTGATCATCGTCTGAGTGAAGCGGCTGTGTGTGACTCCAGAGGAAACGAGCATGGGATCTACATTAAAAAATGCCTTTGCATCTTTACGTGCCATGCGTGTGTACTCCACACCCTGACTCTCAGCAAAACAGAGGCAAGGGAGGACTGAGCGATGTTGGACGCGTTATTATTGCAACCGACGGGACGGTGAAACAAATTGGAAGACGCGAGAGCTGACGTATTGATTCCTAAGGTAAAAAAAACAAAAACTCTTTATGTTTCTTTTTGCATTGCGGTTGAAATGAGAGCAGCTGGTGATGGTGAGGAGGACGCGGAGCGGCGGATGATTACAGCCTGGGGTTTTTTTCTGTGTCTGTCAGCCAGCAGAGGAAGCTCAGATTAGACATTTTGGGTAGTGGCTGCGCATTTCTTAATGTGGGTGTCAGCCCGACCTGCAGAAATGACGACGTTACGCTGAACTTTGCGGTGCCAGCCGGTGGAGCCCGGCTTGCAGGGGGCTGATGGCAGCATGCAGCCGAGAGGGAAGCTGGGAATTATGTTTCCCAATCCTTTTGTTGTCAGGGTGGAAGAAGCAGAGTGCTCATTTAGCAGGAGCAGGTGTTCATTATTGCATTGTTCCCAGCCAGGATGTCTCCAGCTCAGTGTGCTCAAATTGAAATGCTGCTCAGTATCATCCCTGCTGCTGATGCTGCTGCTTCCCTGTGAGGCAGAGCTGTGGCCGGGCCCCATGGCTGCTGTCTGGCAGGGAACACCTTCAGCTGACTTGGGGCAGGACAGATAAAGACCCAGAGGCTGCACACAGAGACGAGCCTCTGTCAGCTGAAATCTGGCAGATTTGAATTCTGTGAAAACCTGCAGAAGATAATGAAATAAGAAGTTGTTGACTGCGTGTAGTGATTTCAAATGACCTCATGCTGCCTGGTGGTGTTTCAGCACTGTGGTGTTTCATCATCTGATGCCTTGAAGCATCCTTCAAAAGCCCTTCGAACATGTATTAATAAGCATTTGTGCTTTAATGACTCCTGTTCAGGGTCTTCTTATCTCTGGAACACGGTGGCTCTGGAGTGAGGAGACAATCCAACCTGTGATTTTCTTCTCCAGTGTCAGTGTGAGTTCACCCCCTCGGTGTCTCGGCTGTGTTGCTCGGCCCCCCCGGCAGCCTTAATCAGTCCAATGATTGCTGCTTTATACTTTCTCTGCCAATTTCTCTGTGATCTGCATTTGCATAGACTGCTGCTGTAACAGGAAATGTGGCGTCTCCATGGAAACTGAGGCTGTCAAATGAGGATGACAAAGTGATGTTAATATTTGAAAGACCGCCTGTTAATCCTCTAAACTGTGAGCATCACGCCATTAAAAGCTCATTACAGCATGCGTCTAATTTTAATGTTTTAAAATCCCCACAGTCTCTCGGATAGAGATTCGTATCTGTTATGAACGCAGTTATCACACTTTCCAGGAGAGAAGAAGAGGGTGCTTAAACTGTGAGGGATGAGGCAGATAGACCTGCTCTGAACCGGTAATTCAGTCTTTGTGCTCTTTAATATGAAGAATGGCTCAGATGCACATCGACTGCACCTTAAACCAACATGATTGAGTTCTAAGTTCCCCCCTCGTCTTTGTTTGAAACTTGCCTCAGAGATGATTAAAATGTGAAATTAGATAGCAGGAGGAGGGAAGGTAACAGCAGGGAGGAAGAAATCTGTGATAAAACACCTCAGTGAGTCTCAGCTGAGGGAAGTGATTGTGAAAGTCAACCTATATCTCATTTTTGCTGGAGTCCCTGAAAGCCCCTCAAGGTGCTCTGAAGGTCTCTGAGATCCCAGTGAGGGACGCAACGGCCTAGATTTCCCTCTTTCATGTGATTTGCCTTTACAGAGTGGAAAGTGTCTTACATGTCAACACATTGAGGCATCTTTAAAATACAAGACAGTATAGTGGGAAGGGTGTTAATACTGAGGGAGCCAAGGGGCTGGAGTGAAATATGATGGAAATAAATGAAAATCACTTTGCAATTTGTTTTATTTATATCAAATGACAAAAGATGTGATGCTCAAAGTATTTAGAAGCTTTAAAGGGTAACTGTGCCAAGTTCAAACATTCAAGTGTTTTTACATGCAAGTTCTACTGCATAGAAGGAAAAAAGTAGTTTGTGGCTCCAGTGATGTCACTCAGTGATCAAGTTGCATTGTGGGTAATGTAGGTGCCATTTGTTTTTAAAAGCTGTTCACTAGTCTGGATTTAAAGCAATGAAACAAAATTGATACAGCAGCATCAAAGATATCTAAATTTTCATTGCACATATTCTTCTTCCTTTTTCAAACTTGTGCCATCGTTACCCACAATGCACCTCAGTCACCGAGTGACAACATTGGAGGTAATTTATTAGATTATATGCAGCTTCCAATGGAGCCTCAAAAGACTTTATGTAACTTTTTTTCATATATGCATTGTAATTCACAAGACCTGCAAACAAATTAATATGAGAAATTGGGAGTGACCCTTTAAGTGTTTATAGAAACATGTCAATTTACAAGAAGAAAGAAGAAAAAAAAAACAAAAGAGGAGAAAACAAATACAATACAGGTATAAAAATGAATAACTGTAAAGGTTCAGATGTGTCTGTGCAGGTCTATTAGGCGTACACAGTGTATATATGTAAAAAATGACAATATACTGATGTTTGAATTACGAAGAAATATAATAAAATACAAGACATAGTAAACCTTTATTTAAAAACATGTCAACAAACATCTTTCAGCAACCAGATTAAAGGTGCATTCATCATTGTAAAATATATAAAACACATGATTAATCAATCAAATATGTAGAGCCAATATTGAGCATATTATATTGAATGCATGTCATCTTCCAGTTTTACAAAATATCAGCCAAAGAATATATAGTTAATAAATACATATATTTATTATTATTATAGCACAAAATACTGTATCACCTATTTTGTAGATATATCAAATCCTGCAACTAAGAAAAATAAACAAAGACAAACAACTGCAGCACATACAGATCAAATGTAGGTTACATAAATATTACAGATATTACAGAGATATTTACAACAACAAACAAACAAAAACAAAGAGGTTAAATAAAATTATAGACCAAAACACAACCTGGCAGAAGTTTCAGGAAAAAGATCCTGCAACCATAAAACTAATGAGCATTTTCACATGATGTCATCGTCCAACTCGACCAATGAAATCGCTCCTGGGGGGTTTTGCCGCGAGGAGCGGAGTTGAGTTGAGGTGAGGGGTGTGTTTGTGTGTTTACAGGAGGAAATCACCTATAACCGGATAAAAACACATATAAATTAATATCTCAATGACTTGATTAACTTATCGGCTCGTGTACTGAGCTCCGGCGGTGTGCTGAGGTTTGTTCGGAGCACTTTCACTCTTCAGTGGGCAGAAACTCCAGGCTTTGTTGTTGGGCGGAGCATTAGCTTGTAGCCTTTTAACTTTCGCTAGCTCGTTAGCACCTTGGCTAGTTTCAGGTAACCGGCTGTACACTCACATGCCTTCCTCCGTTGTGTTTCTCCTGCTTGGCTAGCTAACAGCAGCTCGTCTCCTGCCCTCGGCCTGACCTCATGGATCCCGGCGGAAGTGAACTGGACTCCAGCCTGCCTCAGCCCGAGAACCCGTGTCTGATCGTGGAGGACTCCCAGCCGGACAGCGTCGCTCTGGAAGACGATCCCGAGAGCAGCTACCGAGCTCTTCTGGCCCGTCGCCTGTCCAGCCTGCAGCCCACCGCCCGCAGCCCGGTTCTGGTAGGCTGCAAACCGATCTCACATCTGTTCATACCAACATCCAGGGCTGCTTTATAGATTCTGTTGTCGATGATGATGATGGAGGTTGTGTAATAAGGTGTTTTATGGAGGACACACAACAAAACAAGTCACCGTGCTTGCTAACTGCTGCAGGTCGTCAGTGGAAAAATGCACCAGTACAAGTGAAACTCCTGCATCTAAGTTAGAGATAAGGGAAAGTACAGAAGTATTAACAGCAGCATGCACTTAACGAAAGTAAAAGTACTTATTATGCAGACAAAATGACCCTTATTGTTGTTGTGATACGATTACATAATGAGGATTTCCATACTGATCTATTATTGTATGAACTGCTTTCGCTGCCTTTTAGAATGGAGCTAGTTTCAGCTCTTTTTTTTCTAGAGCTTCCTCTGAAACAATGCATCATATTTGATAACATAATATAATTGTTATAAGCTAAATTAATTTTCATGCTTAATCTGGAAATACATCATACAATTATCAAATCAGTTTTATTTATATAGCACAGAATCACAGTCACATTGCCTCAGTGGGCTTTAATATCTGTACAGTACTGAACTCTGTCTTCTCATTCAAGTGAGTAAGAAGCTCCTATATTGAGGAAACAAACAATTGAACACAACAACAAAAATCACAGTTTACAGATCTAATTGACAGAATATCTGATACAAGTAAATTGTATCCCGTATAAGTGAAGTATGTGGATCCAGGAGGACGACTGAGCAGGCAAATTACAAACTTTAACTGTACAGAAGCACAGACGTTACATCTGACTACTTCATTTCCAGCCACAATTGTCAGCAAAACACTTTTCTGTAAATGTATTTTGGCTTTTTCATCCCATCTTGCACACAGTCTGTCCACAGATGGCCACATCCATCCATCCATCCATCCTTCCATCCATCCTTCCATCCATCCTTCCATCCATTATTCATAGTCACTTGATGGGTTTGGATTAGAGGCCAAGAGACAGCCGACACTCTGGACAAATTGGCAGACATTGTGATGTTTTTTTTTATTCTGGATGACGGCAGAGTCTGACTGAAACATTGGTTGGTGGATATTATCAGCCAGAACTTTCTTATCATATCAGAATCAGCATACATGTTGTCCATTATGTGCCAATATGAAAACCTTTCTTTCAGAGATGATAATGCAGAAAAAGATGATTGAGATCATTTGTGAGGTAAAAGTGAAGTTTCCTGTTTCAGTGAACGGGCTGCAGACCGTCTCATATTCTGTGCTCTCAGTATGATCTCTGAACATTACGCAGGAGATAAAGATCACAGCGGTGCGATCAGTCAAGAATTCCTTTGTGCTTATCAGTTGGAATTTTAACAGCCTAAAATCAGCAGAGGTCACAGAGGCTGTACAGCAGCGTGAAACGACCAACTGACTGATGCCTCGGGGTGTGTTGTTGTTATCTGTGCTGTATTTCCTGTATTCTCGTGTGATTATTTCTTTTTCGTCTTCTTTGTGCTGGTGTTTTGTGCCCCGTAGTGTTGAATCGGTGCAGCTTTGTAGAGTCCAAGTCAGATTTCTCTCAAGATAGCGTTTGTTGTCGAACTGTAAATATCCTGCCTACGTAAAAAATTGTGTAAAGAAATTGTGTAAAAACTTTCTGTATATGCTGCCGCTATCTGTCTGCCCTGTGATGAATTGGTGACTTGTCCAGTGTCAGCTGGGAGCGGCTCCAGCCACCCGCGACCCTCTCAGCATTTCCCTGTGGTGTTTCTGTCGTTAGCAACATGGATGCTGCTAGCAGCCTGGTCACCTGCAAACTCTCATCTCAGCGCTAAACACCCCTGACACAACACAGGAGAACTCTCCATCGAGTGAACGCCGACCGTTCGCTCTCGTTTCACCTCGTTTTCTTCACAGGTTCTTGGTCTTTTCCAGCATTGAGTTTCCACAGTTGGTTCGCTGTTACCTGGAGATGGTGACCGGGGAGAACAATGCCGCTTCCTGTTTTGGTTGCACGGTGGCAGACGCGCCTCCTTTGTGCCTCAGTTCACCCTTTTTTTTATCATTGTATTATGAAGGCGAGGTTTATAGGGAAGCAGTTCAGACGCAGACGGCATGATTTTTCTACAGCCTTCACACTCTAGAATCTGTATTTACTTCAGAATTACAAATGAAAGCAAAGAAGTTGTCTGTTGACAGTTTAACTAACTTTTAGGTTTGATGGTATTTTCTTTCACCATGACATTTTCTTTTTACATTAGTGATTGAGACAAATCCAGAAACCCCTTAAAATCAATGTGAATCACTCATTCTTTATTAGCTGTAGCTGCTTTGATAAGTTTGTTTGTTAACGTCTAAATCTGATTATTTCCTCTTTCGCCTCATCAGGACTCTAACTGGAACCTGAATTGTTACTCCCTTCAAAAATGGAATTATTTCGTTTATGTTGCTTTGTGAAAGTAATAACATTTTTTCTCTCCCCCTTTTTCTTTTAGGAACTGATTTCCTCCCCACTTGGAAGCCGAAACTCCCAGACTGACAGCCAATCAGAGAGCTCCCAGAGTAACAACCAGGCTGACCCCGGCATTCTCATGGCTGCTGATCCCAGTTCAGCATTCCAGGAGGAGAGTCAAGTTCTGAACATCTGCCCTCCTCCGAACAAGAAGAAGTACGTGTGGAACCCGACAGTTCTGCTGAGTGATGGCGGACAGCGCTGACGTGTTTTTTACTCTTGTTGTCTTGTTCTTTCAGGTGTTCACCAGAGGACACAGACATGGAGTCTGGAGCTGATTCCACAACACACTGCATTCAATCTGAGGGTAGGAGCTCCTCTCACATCCACGTCCAGTAGAGAACCTGTTAAGAATTAAACATTCCCACATATATTACTTGATTATAGCGTCATCTGTGCGTCTGTGTTTCAGAGGGAAACTCTCAGTTTGGTTTCCTGGAGCTCTCTCAGAGTCAGGATCTGCGTGGTGAGGTGGTGAACAGTCGGGAGGAAGAAGAAGACGACAGCGTGCCTCAGCCAGACAGCGAGAGACGCACCAAATTAGGTATAAAGGATTTTATTTATAGATGCTCTTTGTAGTTGATTCTTTTTCAGACCTGTAATTCTCTCTTAATCGATACAGAGAACACGACCGGAACTTCTTGAATTTCCACTGTTAAAAGGCCGCAGTCCGGCCTCGTAGCTGGGGAATATACTGAATCCAATTTAAATCTGTCGGCGAGAGAAAAATAAATGGAAAATGTAACATACAGGGAACCCTCAGGTCACTGAAACAATTTGATTAGTGAGCTGATGTGAGTCACATACTGCAGCCTTCAGAGTCACCAGATCTCACCTGACCCTCACATGATGACGATGCTCTTCACCATCATCATCAGATCTACACATGAGGGAACATCTTTTAGCAAAATTAAGTTTATCCATTAAAGCTGAGAGACTTGAAGAATTTGTGACATGGAGCTGAAGATGTTCTTAGAGGTTAAAAACACGTTAATAAGTCACTTCATGTTGGTATTACCTTTGAAATATGTCTCGTCAGTGGCTCCAGTTCATCTTAGTTGCGTTGACACTTTTTATTTATTTAACTGCTCAAGATGCAAAGATGAACTATGAAGAGGGTTAATTTCATTTCTACCTGCTTCACTCACAGCTTGTCTTGTATTGTGGTGCTGCCGGTGAAATACATTTACACTGTGTGTGAGTTTATCTAATGATGGCATGACAGCTGGGTGTAATGGTTTATTATTCAGTTCCTGATCAAAGCATTCATACTGACAATGAATGTTTTAAAGAGTCAGTCTAACTTATACCTACTTTTCATCAGCGGCGGAGCAGACCGTCAGCCCCAGGACTTCAGAGAGTCGGGACAACAAAGCCGTGAGGTAGAGCTCCACGTGCTGTCATTAATCTGCCGTTCACTGGAGATCACACACCGGTTTGATCCGAGCGCTGTTTGTTCTGTCGTCCTCCAGATCAGAGGTGAGCTCCAGCAGCTCACTGGAGTCTCCGGGTCAGTCGGGCAGGCAGCTGAGCGTTCAGGCTCTGCTGCACTCACAAGTCCTCCAGGCTTCCTCTGAGCAGGACCAGCAGGACTGTGAGATCCTGTCCTCACAGGAGGACATGTTTGACACGGACAAGACAGGTGAGTACACACAGATGGGTACTTAAAGGAACTCCATGCTGTTGTTTTTTTGTTTTTTTTTGCACTGTACACATAATCCAACAGATTCTTGTCGACCCCCAGTTTAACAAAACCTCCTTCCACACGTCACAAAACACCCTCTGATATCTGGCTTTTATTTAAATGTGAAAGTCTATAATTGTTTTTCACCCCCGCATCAGATGACTCTGCAGTACAGACAGGTGTTCCATCTCCGATCAGTTGTGATGGAAACGCAACAATTCGACGAGCACACTTATTTCTTTCCCCTTATGGAGCACGATGTGATGACACACACTTTCATCCATCTCTGTTCCAGCAGCGCTCGAACATCCATAAGCCGGCGCTGAGTGTGAAAGAGAGACTGATGTAAAGTGTGTCACTACATGAGTCCTGTCAGCTTTCAACAGAGATGGGAAGAAAAGCAAGACGTCTCACTCCGTAGCCACTTCCATCATTAGCTCTGGAAAAACCCATGTCGTAATCTGAATATTTATATATGAAATCTATTTATATAGAAGACAGTTTGATGAGGTTTGTGATCTGCTTCTATCCTGTTTCCTGTTTTTCCACCGTGTGTGTGATGGTGAATGTGACACACACACACAACAAAGATGCAAACATTTAAAAACCTTCACGCTGATTTTAGTCTGAAAGTTGTAACGGTCTAGAAACCATCTCGTTGTGGTCCAGACGATTCTCCAAGTATATTCCAAGTTTATTTATTTTTTATTCCCTCTCTCAGGCGCTGCAGTCGACAGCACCGTGTCCGAGCCGGAGCAGCAGGCTCCGCCCACATCGACACCGGCCAACACTCTGCGACTGCTGCACCTGTCCGGACAGGAAACACTGGTGCAGGAGAGTCTGTCACAGTAAGTCACACGTCTGCACCTTTTTTATAATGAGTTATCTTCTCCACACACAAGCTAGAGAACCTTGAAAATGTCCTGATCTTCTGCTCTCTTTCCCTTTTTCTCCAGGAGCTCTGTTGACTACGTCGCCCCCACCCCAGACAACTTCTCCAACACCCCTTTAATTGTTCCCAGCTCACCGACCGAAGCGGAGAATGAACACGGTAAATGACTTTTCGCCGACTTTAACGAGCGAAAATAAATTGAGAGAGGAGGTCAGCTGTTAAATGGAGGTAAAATGAATTTCCTGTGTCAGGTGCTGATGAACCGATGGATACTTCACTGCCCCCTGAGGACAGAGCGGGGGAGAAGGAAGAGCCGATGGACACGGAGGCCGCCTCTAAGCCACACCCATCTGCCTCTACCCCTGTATCCCAGAATTCCCCTGGTTTTGTGTTGGAGCGAACCCTCTCGATACCCTCCCAGCCAGAGTTCTCCCATGTATGTGTGAGCCTTTTTATTCATGTAGTTGTTTTAGAGCTTCACCCCTCTCTCTGTTTCATTCATTTTATAATTAATCAATTCATTGTTGCGTTAAATGTCACAGAAAATTGCACATCACAATTTCAACGTCTTTAAATATCCTGTTAATAATGATGTTAAACAGAGAAAATCATCAAAACCTCTTGTTTGTCTAGTGAGAATCAGAATGTTTGATAAATTAATTGTTTTGTTGGACTAATTGGTTAATCCACTTATCGTAATGTTTCTGTTTTTTTTACCTTGTCTCATCTTTTATGATTTGGAGGCAACAGATTGAAATATAAATGTGCTAAGTCATCTGAGAAAATGAAAGTACACGGTTGATCCATCACTTACATCCACTAAACTTTTTTCAGTGTTGTTCTCTGACGAAAACAGAGATGATTCAGTAGTCTGTAGCAGGGTTTCCTCTACATGTAATTGACTGTGGCGCACCGCCACGGCAAAATAAAAGCCGCCACACCTTAAAAATTCAGGCATAAATAAATCCAGTGGAAATATTTTACCGTCGTCTTCCACCGCAGTATTTGACGTTAACTAGCATGTTGGATATTTAGCTTGATAATTAGCTAGAGGATTAAAATGGTCACTTAGAGCAGAGTCCTGCACGGGTCTTATTTTACAAACCCGCGAGAACCCGCCATACTTACAACCGCATCCGACCCGTTTTCGGACAGTAGCACAAATTACATTCGTTCCCGAGCCAACCCAGTATAAATTGATACCGACGTCCGAAGGAAAATTGGACGGACGCAATTTTTAAAAGTGAAAGTAATCCAGCGTGGGGAATGGGAGTTCTGGGAGGGCGCAACGCCGCGCAAGCACGCATTAATGAGCTCATATGAAATATAAATGCTTATCATTTGTGTCGCTAATAATGACTGATGATAAGTGACGCCTTGAAAATGGCAATCGTAACCCGCCTCTTCAGGCGTCCGACCCGATCTGCATCTGTGTCCGACACAGTACATTATTTTTCACCCGCGCAGGACTCTGACTTGGGTAACTCCTCTCTTAAAACAAATAATAAAAATATTTCTTTACAACGTGAATCTTCATTCCAAGCCCATGCAGGGCTGTAGAGTTACGCTTTAAAGTGATGTGAACACATAAATGAATCAATAATCACAATCCGTGATGTAATATAGATGATTCTGAATTGGGCCGTTCTGCATCAGGATGAGTACTTTAACTTTTAGTACTTAAGTATATTTTTCTTCTCATGCTTCTGTACTAAAGAATGCAGGACTTTTACTTGTAACAGAGTATTTCTGCACTGGTTTTGCTTCTTAAAGGTATAGAGGTTCATCTATAATGACATCATGTAGTTGCAGCTCTGGTTCATGATTTTCTGTTTCTGTGTTTTGTCTTTCCTCTCAGGACGTGTTCGTCCCGACGCAGAGCCAGGAGGCGCCGCAGCAGTCAGAGAAGAAGACGGAGACACAGTCTCAGCGTCTCGACTCGGCTCCTTTCACTTTGCCTTTGCAGCTCTCGGTGAACACCGAGAGCAGCAGTCCAGCTCAGCAGGCGTCCCAACACCAGGAGGAGGACAGCCAGGCCACGCAGATAGAGGACCTGGAGGAGCCGCCCGGCGCCGACACCAGCGACTCTGTGACCTCACGCGGCGATCAGAGGAGCAAGAGCAACGGCGTCCCGTCAGAGTCACAAACCGCCACCAGTTCCAAACCTTCCACCTCTTCTGAAACACCAAAGCATCGCAGCGAATGTGCCAAGGACGAGCAGTCCAAGACCGACCTGTCGCAGAAGTCTGACGCGCACAAAAAGACTTCTCTGAATGTACAAAATGTGAATGTAAAAGACAGAAAGGAGGCGAGCTCTGCTGACGTTGTGTCCTGCTCTCAACCAAAGTTTGATTCCTCTGATGTGACTGTGAACAGCTGTGTGCAGGAGACTCCTTCAGACACGACGCCCTGCAGTTTGCCCTCTCAGTCCACGATCTCTCAGACATCTGCTGTGGATGTGGTGAAGAGCTCTGTAGACTCGAGAGCAAAGAGTCAGTCTGTAGAATCATCCTCACAAAGGTGTGGAGCCGTTGGTAACAGTCAAAGAGTCAAAGACATGAAAGATGAGCGTCAGCAGGGTGAAGCAGAAAGGGAGGAGGAGGAGGTGATGGAGGAGGAGGAGGAGGAGGAGGAGAGCACAGTGGGAGGCAGGGCTTCAGGAATGGCTCTGGTTCTCTCCCAGAGCCAGCTGTTGTCTCCGGAGCCCATGGAGGAGGACAGTGAGGACAGAGGAGAGGACAGCGTCATCGTCGTCACAGACAGCGAGAGAGACTCCCAGATCCTTCAGAAGGATGTGACGCCGCAGTCAAAGACCAACAGCTCCCAGCCAATCAGAGACAAAGTGTCCGCCTCCACTAACGGCCACGAGTCCCAGGCTCAGGTGAAGAAGGCGCACGTGGATTCTGATAGGCTCTCTCAGACTGAGAAGGCGGGACCTGAACCAGAGGGGCTCAAGGATAAGAGCCTGAGTGACAGCTCGGGAGGTAAGCTGGACATCGGAAGCATGTGTGTGATATTCATGACGCAGGTAGAAGCAGTCGTTCCTGACCCGGTGGGTTCAGACCCAGTACAGGAGATCATGAGAGGAGTCATGTGGGTCGGGCTGCCACTAACCATTATTCTCATTATCACTTATGCTGATGATTACTTCACGATTTACAAACTTAAAAAATGACAAATGCTTATAAGAGACAAACATGACGTCTTTTAAATGGCTAATTCTGTCCAACCAGTTCTCCAAAGCAAATCCTCACATTTAGGAAGCTGGAACCAGACGATGTTTGCTGTAAAAAGAAATTATTTAACTGATGAATCAGTTGTCAGAATAGTTAATGACGCATGACCCAGCAGTCTACTTTTATACTCACTTGTAGATTTCAACCAGCTACATTATTCTACTGAGAGATTATTAAAAACATTGACAACACCTCTCGCATTGTTACAGAGGGTAAAAAACATCTTGGATCTGTCCCGCTGTCCAGATCCACAACAAAAGTGGTTCATTTAAGTTTTGTGGAAATCCACAATAATAATAATGATATAATAAAGTCTGATTATCTAAACCACTGAAATAAACAAGGTAATAATCTCTCATTGCACAAGAAGACTGTGTTTACAACTGGGGCTTTACTTTTGTTTTCTGTTCCTCATGTTATTGGCGATCTTGGGGAGGATTGTTTTTAATCTGTCTGGTTGTCTGACTGCTATTTTTATGATGTCATCGTGTTCCCAGATCTCAGCAATGAATGTATGATTACTTATATGCACAAGTTAGGTCTGTAGTTGTAATAATTGTTTTATAAATGTTTTGCTTTAACAGGAAAGCTGCACTGAAACAAAGTTGATTTGATCCCAATTCTGATTTCCCTCTACAGAGATTTCCTTCCACTTCACACTTCCGAAAGAAGGCGAGCTGATTGGTCCTGTCGTCGGTGCCACGCCCCCTCTAATCAACCAGCTGAAGCAGACGCTGAGACACAGCACTCCCATTGGTGGGTTCTGGTGCCGGACGCACAGGAGCTCGTTTCTCTACTAAATGTCAAAGCGTTGTAACAAGAACTGACGCCAAGCTGCTTCCTTCTCCTTCTCCTCAGAGATCACTTCCTTCAACGATAAGTCAAACGTGGCGAGCGATGTGTCGGCAGATGTGGCGATGGCGGCCAGCGCCATCACGTCGGGGGACAGCGGGGAGGACACGGTGGAGAAGGGAGACGGGAAGCTGAGTCTGAGGATGAAGCTGGTGACTCCCGTGGAAGAAGGCAGCTCGGAGCGCTTCAGCCTGCAGAGTAAGAGCTCTCACACGTTCACGCTCGACTCTGGAAGCGCGCGTGTTCTCGAAGACGGTATCTATGGTGACGCCGGATGCACTCATCGCCCTCTCAGTAATACTTTTCTTTCCACAGAGCCAACGCTATCAGGAGAGGTTGGATCTGGGGTCAAGGCTACCACTGTTGCAAAGGCTGTAACCAGGTAACTGGCACTTTAAGTGGATTTCTTCTTATTCCTTATGTGTTGCTGGTTTCCTCTTCAGCCTCACACACAGTCACACCGATGTGTTTTGATATTTACAGATGTCTTTGAATGTCTCGTGAGCTGACAGAGTTACGGATAATTTAAGTCCTCCTGATGAAAAACACGCCTGTTCTGGTGCTGGAAGATGATGTTTAAGTCTTAAATCTATCCGAACTATTTTTTTAAACCTGGTTTAACTAAACTCTGATAAAACCTAATCAGTTAAATTCACCTTTATTAGTACAGCCCAGCTTTGGCTTTAAGTTTACGCACATTTGACTCTCTCAGCTGCAGTTTATGTCTTTGACAGACGAGGTAACACCGACAGATCAGTTAGTTATTTTACTGCTTTGGAACAAGTTGTAACGCAGGTGTTTTCATGTCCCTGCAGCCCGTCAGTGTTCAGTCGTGTGAGGCAGGTGCACAGGCAGCAGGACGCAGAGGACGACACCACACCTGTCAGGTGAGCGCACTCACTGCTACACTGCAGGAGTGCATGCATGTATATATCGTTTGGTGCATATTAGGCTCTATCATTTATGTCATCGCGTCAGGGTGAGAGTGACCGCGATGTTTGAGTTTTGCCTTCACTTGGTACCGCAGCATTAACACGGCACCGTAGTGGAGCAGAAATCTCAGGCACACTTCAGACAAATGTTGTACCAAGGCACCAGGGGAGGAACCTGTCAGCGGTGCTCCACTTCCACCAGCTTTGCAGTCTAGATTTGTAACACGGCCGTGTGTAGGATTTGAAAACCCCAGACAGAATTCACAAGCAGGGTTTGTTTTATCGCAGTAGTTTGTAGTTTACATGTCCACACAGTCGGACCTGCTCGAGCTGCACACGTCCGTTTGACCCTGGGAAGTATGAATAGCTTCCCCCTGTTGTATTTTGATACACAGAAATAGGACTTTGGCCACCGCTGTGTGTAAGAAAGAGAGAGAGACCTACTTTTGGAGCCTGGCGGTTGGATGGATGGTTATTTTTTGCACCGACTGTGTGTTCTCTGGGGACGCGAGGAGCAGCGAGGTGGAGTTTTGTCCTCCTGCTCTGACACAGTGAGGTCACTTTACAAAACATCTCCTGCAGTGGAGTTCTGTCTTTCATCCACTTGTTCCTTCACTAAGTCATTGACTCTCACAATATGTAAAAATGGTTAAACATCTAAGGTGTGTCCTGATGGTGGAGCCAGAGGACGGGCCGCAGGGTTAGCTAATTAAAACATGGCTCCTGGTGCTTAATTTAAGTTGAGGTGAGATATTTTTGTCTGTCGGACGTCCCGCAGCGTCACATTTATACATTTCAACATCTTTGCAGAGGGGATCTCTTCGCCTCGCCGCAGAGGAGCTCCCAGACCTCCTCGCTGGGATGCAACAGCCTTCCGAACAGCCAATCGGAGCCGTCGCAAAAGGAAGCGCTGGCTACATCGCAGGAGAACCCCAAGGATCCTCCCGGCCCTGCAGAGCAGTCGCAGGGCGGGCGAGGACCACCTGAAGCTCCGGAGCAGCCCAACACTATCAGGACGGAGGCCAGGCAGAGGGTCTCCCAGCAGGTCTTTGACAACAGCATCAGCTCCAGTCCGTCCAAGGTCAGTCAGTCTACTCGCCGCACACAGAGGATCAGCAAGGTCAGCGTGGAGATGAACAGATTAGAGTTGTGATCATTTGTTCATGCTGAACATGGTTACTGCGGTGTGTCGTTAATGGTCATAATACAAATTAAAAGAGAGATGACTGCGAAGATTATTATTTTACTAGACAACTAGGAATATCCAGAAAGAAACAAAAGGTCAAACGCCAAGTGGTGAAGCTTTTACTTTTATTCTCAGATTTCCATTTACGTTTCCATTTCTCATGGTTTTTTGGCATTTTGTGTGATTTGGCCCCCCCACAGTTTCTGAGTGCAACACAGCTGTCGTGTTGTTTTGGGGTTATAAAGTTACCAAATGTAGAATTTTAAATGTTCAACATTAAAACAGGCTTTATATCTCAGACTGGTGGAAGTGCATCCCACACAAACAACCTAACACCGCTAACAACGTGCTCAGGTGTTTGTTTTGGGCGTCAGTGGCGGCGCGGGGTGTCGCGGTGACTGCAGACATGTGGAGGTGGTGTTGATCACTCTGTCCTGTGTGTCTCAGCTCCGTCAGCGGACAGTCTCCCAGCAGACCAGCTTCGATGCTCCGGGGCTGCGCTCCCCAGCTGGCAGGGTACGCAGATTGTACCGGTGTAACGTAGAGACGGTATTGTTGTGCTCGTGTCTGTGAATACTGTCCAGCTGACACGGCTGCGTTCTGTCTTAAAGGGTGAACGAGAGTCTCCGTCCTTTAGAAGAAACACAGGCCCCTCCCACCGCAGACACGTGCGCACCATCCAGGAAGTAAGGACCACCATCACACGGATCATCACAGACGTGTATTATGAGGACGGCAAAGAGGTGGATCGCAAAGTCGTGGAGGTAACAGACGGATGATTCATTCCGCTGGTTGTTTGAGTAGCTCAGTTATTACCAGCTGCTCTGCCTCAACTTTCTGATTTCTATTCTAGACAGACAGTAACCACTAACTGCTGCTAAACTGTAAAAATAGCTTCTGTTAGCCAGTTAGCCCAGTAAGCTGTGCAGTTAGCGGCCTTATTACAACTTGGGCTTGAACACCACCTCCTCCTGGCAGTCTGAAGCTCCTCTGCCACAGATGTAAACACTTCTCCAGGTCCGAGCAGAGTTAGCTAGCTGATACTGCTGCTAGCTGTAGCAGCTACATGAGCTAACTAGTTGCGCAGCTAACTGAGTTGTCCACCAGAAAACTCTCTAAATCTTTAATCGTTATTTTCTCTGTGAAATATGATCATGTTTCACCAAAATCAGCTAATTAAGTTATGAAGTTTTGAACTGGGAATCGTGCAAATCAACTCTTTTGGACTCCCAGAATAAAAGTATAGAGCTTGAAATGTATATATGTGTATATATATATACACATTATAGGTCTCTTTAGATTGTATTTAGCTTTAAGTGATGAAGGTTTTCATTTAGAAAGGTGTGTGTGCTCTGTCGGCCTAATTTTTATTGAGGGTAGAATAAGAATAAGAACAACCACATATCCACATATTTAAGTTATTTGATTTTTTACTTTTTCCATGTTACCAGGAGAGCGAGGAGCCAGTGGTGGACTGCCAGGTGTTGGACAGCGACATCTCTCCGTGCCGCACAGGCAGCAGCTCCGTGACCTCCGGTGACCTCGCTGACATCAGCTCTCTGTCCTCCAAGGCGTCCAGCCTGCAGCACAGTTCTGGAGGAACCAGCGGCAGCATGAGCCTCGGCAGGCCGGACTTCATCATGCCGCCCAGCCGAGGAGCCAAATCCATCAGGTACTGCCTCCAACTCAACGCAGCCAATCACATTCTCTCGTTCTCCTCAGTCCTGTCAGTGAAGTCTCTCTCCGCTTTATCTGTCTGTACTAGCTGCATGCTGTTTCCTGTGTCACTCCTCTGCCTTCTTTGACTTTCTAACACCGTAGTTTCTCAGTGATTCACTGATCCCTGCCTGCTTCAGGTTCAGGTTGCTCACAGGCATGAGTCTGGGGTCACCAGTCACCACTCATCCAGTGGGGTGTCTTTGGTTTTGAGCGTGGCCTCAGACCGGTGCCTGTGCAACCTGACCGGCTCCGTTCGTCCCCTCTGTGTGTCTGCAGTCCCAGGAGGGGAGGCGGGCATCAACAGAGGGGTCACAGGGGTCACAGGGCAGGGTCAGTGTTCGCAATGGACAGAGGCTTCGGCACCCCGGGGTCCCGGGCCTTCGTCCCGCTGAGCCCCAGAGGAAGGGCCAGAAGGGGCCGGCCCCCGTCCCGCTCCCCCATGTCCAGGTGAGTCCTCTCTGAGGCTTGCCCCGCAGTCACAGAAACCCCGGACCAGGACTCAGTAACAACATGCAGACTGCACCAACCAACACCGCCCACACTGTCTCTGATAACACTTAACTTTTACTCTTTCACTAATCTTCTGCTGCCTAATCTTCACTCAGAGCTGCGACTAACCACTAATGACGTAACTAGTGTCGTGTTTTTCTCACTTAATCCATAAAATGTTCTATTTTGGTTTTGTCTGACCAACAGTCCAGATAATCCGTTTATAATCATGTGTAACATTCAGGAAGCAAGGAAGATATTTGTATCCTGAAAAATAACCTGAAACATGATCAGTAATCAAACGAAACAGCGTACTATTGTACTTTGTACGAGTTAGCATTCAGAGATAACTCAGGTACTTCTTGTTACTTTGTTAACATCGCCTGTCTGCAGATTCTTACCTGTTGGAACTTTTCACCTGCATTTTTTTGGCCACTGCGAGTCAAACCGTGCTGCGTCCGTTTGATTCCCCATGATCAGTATTACCGCTCAGAGTTGAGCCGAGCCCTGATTGGACTCTCCTCAGAGTGGGACCAAAGTTCTCCTGCCAAGCGGGCTGCAGTGAGGTTTCACGATCACGACCGACCCGCGACGACCCCCCAACATCTTTTCTCTCTTAAGCTGTTCAAGAGTCGTGATAAAAGCTTGTTGTGAAGAAGTTATAGAAAATTAAATTTACTTAGTAAAGCAGTACAGCAGAGAGGGAGAGTGTTACAGCAGCGTGTATGATTTCTACGCAAGACGAGCGCTTCACCAGTTAAAGACTCACCTTCAATTCCTCGTCTGATGTTGATCTGACAGACTCTCTGTTTGTCCCTCTAAGGAGAGGTGGAGGTGGTGGCGGCTCACTGCAGAGGCTCGGCGGCGGTCCGCCACATTACTCCTCGGAGGACGAACCCTTCACCCGCATGCTCCCCCCGCGCCTCCCCACCAGCCCCACAGACGCCGAGCTGCCCAGCCACTCCGACTCGCTCAGGTCATCGTCGGAGGAGACGAGCTCGGCCGGGAGCAGCTTCGTCGGCCTGCGGGTGGTGGCCAAGTGGTCGTCCAACGGCTACTTCTACTCGGGCCGCATCATCAAAGACGCCGGCGAGGGGAGATTCCGACTGCGGTTCGACGACGGCTACGAGTGTGAGGTGGCGGGGAAGGATATCCTGCTGTGTGATCCCATCCCCCTGGAGACGGAGGTCACCGCTCTGCTGGAGGACGAGTACTTCAGCATAGGTGAGGAGAGGAGGTGCAGGTGTATCCGTCTTTTTTCTCAGTAAAAAGAATATTCAGGATGTTCATGTGAGGAGATGAGGAGTCTCCATCGGGGGATCGTCTTATATTTTAAAAAGGATTTGTCTGATGTTCATTTTGAGTCTCAAAACGAACAAATCACTGATCTTCTGTCTCGTGTGTGTCTGTGCAGGTGTCGTCCGGGGCCATAAGACTGAGGGGCAGGACTTGTTCTACAATGTGGAAAAGGACGGCCAGAAGCAGTGGTACAACCGGACCGCGGTCATCCTGTCTCTGGAGCAGGGGAACAAGCTGAGGGAGCAGCACAGCCTCGGGCCCTACGAGCCCTCCACTCCCCTCACCAAGGCCTCCGACATCAGCCTGGGTAAGACCGCCACAGCTGGACGCAGACGGATGTGCGGCGATCATAGACTTCAGTGATAAATAAATGTTAATTCTTCTTAGATAACCTGGTGGAGGGGAAGAGGAGGCGCAGAGGAGGCCCCGGGGGTGAGAACACTCCCAACCGCGGCTCCTCCAGCAGCCCCCGGACCCCCGGCACCTCCAGCAAGAGGAAACTGATGAGCTCCGAGGACGACAGGACGCCGGCCAAGAGAGGCCGCAGGGGCCCGGGCGCCAGAGCCGGTACAGAGCCCCGCTCGCCGAAGCCATGACTGCATCTGAACCAAGAGGGGGGGGGGCTGGTTTTATATCAGGGTCTTATGGTTTATGGGATTTTTAACTGAAGGACTTTTATGTTTTAAGTTTTTGGAAAACTCCAAAATGAAACCTAGATTTTTTTTTTTTCCAGATTTATTTTAGATTTTAAACATAATATATTATTCTAGTGTGAATGTACTTTAACAATAACATATTTAAGGTTTTAATTCATCATCAGTGTCTGTTATTAACACTTGTTGCTGATATCAGGGAGGAAAAAAAAGACAAAACTATCGATATATTGGCAGATAATATTTTAGAAAACCACATTTGTTTGCAATGATTTGTCAAATGTAGTTTGACATTATTTTATTAATGCTTATTTTAATTTTAATGTCGACACTTTGCAGATGAAAAAGCATTTTAATGATTTTTAGAACCTGCTGTTGTAACATGTTGTTTACTTCCACCACACGTTTTTTAAATCTTTTATTTATGTCTTGATGAAGTGATAGATGTCAGGTTTCAGTTGTCAGTATCAGGTGGTTTTTGTACTGAACATATCTAATACATTTGGACCTGCATGTGGTCTGCGTCCGTCCTTCTGCTGCTGCTGCTGCTGCTGAGGCTGACTCGGTAATTAACAACATGCACCGGTATGATCATGGTGTTGGTCCACAGGTGGAGGGAAGAGACGGTGTGTGTGTGTCTTTAGAGTTACGGGTGTATTTGCTTTGGAATCTCTTTTATTTTAGCCAATCAGTATTTGATGCTAAAAAGGTCGACTGAGCCAAATGACAGATAAAAGAATCTCATTTCATTCGGGCATGCAGGTTATATTTTTCCAGATTTGTTGGATCTTTTTCCAGAAACTGTGTCCCTGTTTCTCTGCATCATCCCACAGAACAGTCAGCAGCTTTAACAGGAACAATTCAATAATCTGAAAACCTCGACAATCTGCAGTCATTTGGTTCAGCGGACCTTTTAAGTCCATCTGTGATTTTATCTGACAGACTGTAACGCGTGGTTCTGTCCTCAGCTCAGCGGGTCGGTGTGTGTAACACCTCCGGCAGCGGCACTGATCTCCCCGGTCCGTCTGGTGACGTGGCAGAGACTCACGGCCCGCGGCCCCAGAACACGTCTCTCTTCATGGGCTTTGCCTTCATGCTGACCGCCTCGTCTGAGTGCGACCGGCTGACCAACAAGCTCAGCAGCGACGAGGAGGATGATGGCGAGGGTGAGATGACCAACGACAAGATGAGAATAATCATTTAAACCAAACTGTTTCCTTTAATTGTAGATTGATCATTATTTCACATATTTTCTTTCAACAGATTACGTGCAGACAGGTCCGTATAACAAAACATACACAGAGTCCCAGCTGCAGGCAGGTGGAGGCTTCATCCTGCCAGACTTCAACGAAGAACAGGTGAGAAACAACACACCTGTGGAACGTTAAACTCCTGGTGGATAAAACAAGTTAGGCCTAGAAATCTCGTATACAATCACTGCAGACAGTAATTTATAACCTTGAATCTTATAACCAATCAAAAATCAATTCAAGAGAACCTCTTATCTTTTTTTCACAATGGATTTTTTTCCCCATCCAGGGAATTTTGTTTTTTATGAAAGATTTACTTGGTTTCACACCTGAGAAACATTCAGGTGGAAAAAAACATTTCAGCTAACCTATTTTTAAAAAAAAATGAAATATATATTTTCATGTTTACCCCCACTCTCTTTAAATGTCACTGTTTGACACATGAAGATATCTTTTTGTTTTTTCTCCTGAAATTTTTTTTCTATTAGTTTTCACACATTTTTTTCCCTTCATGGAATTTTCTTTTTTAAATCCGGGCAAATACTTTTCCCATCTTTGACACTGAGTGGGGAAAAAAATTCCGTCTTAAGTTTTTTTCCCATGTGTAAAACTGAAAAACATTGAAGAATTCAAAAAATATTTCCAGGTGTGATGCAGCGTAAAAAAAATAAAAATAAAATACAATGTGAAAATGTAAAAAAAAAATTCCTCCTGGGAGAAAAATTCATTAACAATTCACTTGATTTCAAACATGGGGGGGAAAAAAAATTCCCCTATGTTCGAAACAGAGAAGAAAAACATTTTATTTTTCATGTGTGAAAAGAAAAAATTTTTTTTTTCAGGTGTTGCACAAAAAGAAAAGAAAATTGAGAATTTTTGCCCCCAGTGTTTTAAAGTGTGAAGAAAAAAATTATAATTTATGAAACTGAGTGAAAATATTTTTTTCTCATTTGGGGAAAAGACAGAAATTTTCCTCTTTTCAATCACTCTTTTTAGAAAAAACATTCTGGGGGAAAAAAAAGATCTTCATGCATGAAACAGAGTTCTTCTTTTATTCACTCTGTTTGGATTTTTTTCACTTTGTTACACAGCTGAAAAAAAAATCTGGATTTTTTTTAACAGGTGTGAAACTGAGTCAAAAAAGAATAATGAAACGATTATTTTTCTCAGAGTAGAAAAAAAATGTCAGGAGAAAAATAAAAAAGATGTTCTTCTTGGTATTTTTTCTTTTTTTAAATTCAGTCTGTTTCACACATGGTGAAAAAGAATCATGGAGCATTTTTTCCCCACATGTGTGAAAGTGATTTCTAAGAAAGAAAAACAACAATGAAACATTTCTATATTTCACTTTTTTCCCACTCCATATCACACTGGAATTTTCTCTTTCGCCTGGGAAAAAATGTTAATCACTTAAAAAATTGTAAGTAGTAGTAGTAATTGAGTAGTAATTGTACTTAAATATTGCGTAGATTTATTGTTGAAGTCAGTTTTCTCTGCTGTTATTCTCTGTGTTCAGCATCTAAAACGTCGAGCTGAAGCTCCAGTATAATCATACAGCACTCTGTGTGTCTTTCTTCCCTGTTTGTTCCTTCTTCAGTGTAAGGCAGCTTACCAGAGTTTGCTCATCGCGGACCAGCACTGTCGTACAAGAAAGTATTTGCTGTGTTTGTCCAGCGGGGTGCCGTGTGTGTCACACATGTGGGTGAGAGACTGCTGCAAAGACAACAAGCTGCTCAACTACAGGAACTACCTGCTGCCGGCTGGTGTGGGGCCGGATGACGCCATCGTAGAATGGTAAGATCAAGTTCCACCTCCATGTGCTTTACATTTTTATAGTTTACCTGTATGGAGTAATCAGGTTTTATAAGCAAAGTCAAAGAGCTAAATATTTGTTCTTCTGTCGGCACAACTTGGAAGCCAAGTAGTGAGATGCTGTCTACGGAAAATGGACTCGCTTTTTTAATATATTCTTTTATCTTCTCTAACCAGGCATCCCCGCTGCAGCCCGTTCAAGGCTCTACGGGTCCTGCTGGTGTTTGAGAAGCCGGTGGAGCTGTGGGCGCAGCTGATCACACTGGGCGGAGGCTCGTCTGTCCGACAGTTCCAGACCGACAAGGACAGTTCAGGTACAGACTGCACCGCGTGACGTCCACATGGTTCCTGCTGGGACTGTTAATGACAGTTTGTTCTTCCCTCCGTCTGCAGACATTCCTGCTGGCAAGTACGACGTCGTGGTGACAGACCGTGCCTGTCCACCATTGGTAGAGAAGAATGTGACGTCACAGGAAGTCCCGCTGGTGTCTCCTGAGTGGCTTATCCAGAGCGTCATCCGCGGAGAGTGCCTGGGTTTCCACAGCAAGCCTCAGTATCGCCATGACTACTCGTCATAATCCGACTCTTCACGTGCAAAATGCCTTCGACCATGTTAAATGTTCATTACGGAGCCCCCTCAGGGTCATGCTGCAGATTCTTTTAGGAGTGATTTTGTGTTCCCTCCAAATATGTTCCGTGTTCCCTAGAAATCACGTTCTCCTTCAGTTCTGTCTGAGCAGCGATATCATGGATCAAACACATCGACCTCTCCCCAGATCAATGTGTTTGATTAATATGACGCAGCTCAGAAAGAACTGAAAGATAAAAAAGCGTTGCGGGGAAACTCAAAAATGATCATGAAGCAACGCAAAAGTAGTCCTAGAAAAATTCCCCCCCATGACCCTCGGAGGACTCCGTAGTTCAGCATTAGTTCTGTTGCATGCCTCTGCTGTATATACCTTTATCCTGTCTGTTTTTATGGGATAATAAACTGTGACCCTTGTTTCATTTTAAACGATTTATTTTCTCTACAGAAGTAGAAGGTACATACAAGGTTTTAATATTTACACTTTATACAAAAACAGTGATACAGAAAACATTTCCTCACTTCAGCTGTAGTTCTCTCAGCTGCAGACAGTGTCAGGTCGAACACGTCGAACACGCTGAAGTGAACAGACTTTGTTATATTCTCAGCATTGTTCGAATTCAACAACAATTAAATGTTTCACGTGCAGACTTTATTCTCTGGTGATCCATTTTCTCTACTGTGTTTATGAATATACTTTTTTTACTTTTATGAACTGGTCGACACAAAAGGGTTTTGCCAGGATAATCTGAGCTCCCCGGTGAAAACACAATTTTTCACTTTATTTTTTCTCCCCTTCCGTTTCACAGAAGAAATAAAGCGACAACTGAGTGGGGAAAAAAAAGTTTGGTATAGTGTTGCTCTTGTGGTGGAAATGAACCTTAGAGGGAAAAACAAAACTTTTTTCACTTGGTTTCACACTTTGGGAAAAGAGTTTTGCTGAGGACAATAAAAAAAAAAATCTGAAAATTAGAAGAAAAAAAGTTAACTTGGTTTCAAACAAAAAATGTCGTCCCAACTTTTTAAAAACTTTCACATACGAACAAAAAAATTATGGGGGATAAAAATTTAGCAATTTTTCAGTTCATCTTGGCAAAAACCTTTCCTATAAACACAGGAGATAAAACAATTCAGGTCAGACTTAGAAAATGGATCGTCAGAAAGAAAAATCCTCACTTAACCCTCGGGGCTATAAAGCAAACTTATACAAGTTTGACCTATTGTAGGCTACCGTTGAAACCGATAGAATGAAGTACTTTTGAGAAATAGGTCGACATTACAGGAGATGAGACTCAGATGAGTAGATTGATACCACTCGTGTCTGCATGCTGGATATGAAGTCAGCTAGCATACAAAGTTGGAACAGCTAGCCCAGCAGAATATCTCCAGTGGAGTTGATGCTAAGCTAAGCGCCTCAGGAGGTCCACAGGTAGAACTAAAGAGAACGACAGCTTGAGTCACTAAAGTTAGGTCACTTTGTCCGAACAAACAATTTGCTGATATCTTTATTCTTTGCTGTCTGCAGCTGGATAACACCGGCGCTGAGGTCGGAAAATGATTGAACGATGTGGGTGAACTGACTCTTTCAAGATAACTGCAACGGGCATGCGACACTTGCAGTATTTTAGTTGAAGCGAAAGCAGAGGGCGAGACTGATCTGTTCTGTCCGGTGTGACAGTTTAGCAGAGATCGACACAAAGCTGAATCCCCGGCGCTCTTAAACACTGAAAAGAAAGAAAAAATAAATATGTGGATTAACGCAGAGCCTGTTTGATAGGAGCTCTCTAAAAGAAAAAGGTGCTGGATGCTGTAATAATCTGCATGTGGACATTTTATCCCACCAAACGTAACATTCACAGTCCGTCCTACCTGCCCAGCGTGCCTCCAGCCTGTGTGTAGTATTTGTTGTAGTCCAGTCGCAGTAACAGCTGAGCCAGATCAGAGTTTATCTGATGGTTCCTGACGCTCGAGAGGATTTTAAACAGTAACGATGACTGGCGTCTAAAGCCCTGGAATTGAAACGTGGTGGTTTTATAAAACATACTGATACATTTTTACATCATTAGAGACATGAGGAGAAACATTAAAAGTGGCTCACCTTGACCAGGATGTCCAGCTGAGCAGTTCCTCTCTCGTCCAGCGACGCCACCGTCTGACTGACCAGAGAGCAGAAGTTGTGACACAGCTCGAGGATCTCGTTCAGACAGTGAAACACCTGAGGACAGAAGTGAACAAACGGTCTTCTTTAGAAACAACAGATTCATTTTAGTATTTGATGAAGTTGCAACATGATTAGACCAGTATGACTGATACCGGCTTCAGGAGGATGAAGGACTGGGCGAGCAGGTTACTGAGGAAGTGGTCGTGGGCCAGACGGATGCTCTCGAAGTCTCTGGTGGAGTTGATCTGCTGGAGCAGCTGAGAGAACTGAGACTCGAGCACGTCCACCTGAGACACACAGCAGGAGAACAGCTCAGCTGAAGCAGTCTGTGTGTTTCTTACTCAGCTGAGTGCCGATTCCATTTTCATTTTAAAGATACAAGATTTTTCATATTCTGAGAACAGATGTGTTCTCTTTTTAAGACAAGAGAGTCAAACGTAGGACTGTCAGTGAGCCGGATAACGTTGCCTGAAACAGTTTCACTGAGATGTATTTGATGATGTCATATCCAATGAGACTTTTCAGTGTGAAGAACTGTTCATGGTGGCTTTTCCAGGGTGAGATGTTTGTTGAGAGGGCTGTGACTCTGCTGTGACTAAATCATAAGAAAATAATCCTATAGACACACTTTCCTGAGCTAAAACAAGACTGTCAGGCCCGCTGGCAATCCTAGTTTCTCTCTCTCACCTTCAAAACAGCAGCAGTATTAAATCTGTGACTCCACTGATGATGATATGAGAAGCAAACCTGAGCATGATTGCTCTTAAAAACCTCCTGTACTCTCGATCTGTTCTCTCTTTGGGAAATGTGCATTCATACATATTGTTTACACATGCGGTGCCTCCTTCACTTTTATTACCTGTAAGTAATACTGCAGGTTGTCGATCAAGAAGGCCATGTGGTTGCGTAGTCTCCACTTAACAGCATCTGTCTGGCTGGACTTGAGGTGTTTCCTCTGCATCTGTAGAGCCCAGCAGTGCTGCAGCTGCGACTGCACCCGCCGAACACTCAGGAGGTACCTGAACACAACGTTGTACCTGAACACACAGGAGAGGAGGCTCAACAGCGGCACTCAGCAAACAACTGAATAAATGCTCGAAAATATGAAACCAAATGAGAACGCACTTCTCCAGGACGGCAGGAGTGAAGAGGATGTGCAGCGGCCACTGAACCTTGTAGGTGAGACCGAGAGCAGCCCAGCCTGTGGGAGGGACCTCGCGAGGGGAGGTGTCCTGTGGAGGAGTGGCTCCGTCTCTGGGGCCCGTCGACTCTGAAAAAATACAAACGCACAATAATGATATATTTCTTTAGTGTCTCTTGGATGTTCAAAACAAATTTCAGTACAATTCAGTGAAAACTAAGCGATAGGTGAGGTGTTGAATAACATACATGAATCAGGAAAATGCTAAAAAAAAAGTATTAAGAGTATAACTGTTGGATTTACAAAGTCCCATGAATTTAATAGAACTTCCTACTAGATTTCTTTTCAGGAAATTCCATGACATGAGCAGGAAACATTATTGGGTGAGTTGGCATGAAATGACCCAGCTGCTGTTTGTGGTGGAACTGTTTATAAATACATCTTAAAACCACTGGGTGGCGCCACAAACCAAATAAAGACGCCTACAAATGACTTAAATAAAGGTTTTATATAATGAACGTTAAGTGAGCTGTGTGTGTGTGTGTGTGTGTGTGTGTGTGTGTGTGTGTGTGTGTGTGTGTGTGTCAGCAGCACACCTTTGCTGTCTTTGCCCTGGTAGTCCACAGTGAGGTGCAGCAGAGGCAGGAGGTTGTCGTCGTCCAGGAGAACTTTATGAGCCGCCTGCTGAAAGGCCACGTTCACATCTGAGGAACAGAGAACACGTTAGAACACACTCGGTTTCTTCTTATGACAGCTGTCACTACGGCTGCAACTAACAGCTACCTCACCATCAATCAATGTGATGATTACTTTAACGAATTATCATTTAGTCTATAAAACTATGAACAATTATTGTCACAATTTCCAAGAGCACAAAGTGACGTCTTCAGATTTTGTCCACATAACAGTCCAAAATCCAAAGACTCTTCAGTTTACTGTCATAAATGATGAAGAAGAGCAGAAAATCCTCACATCTAAGAAGCTGGAACCACTAAATGTTTTGGCATTTTTGCTTAAAAACACCAGGTAATGAAGGAAACATCCAACTTTAAATGTGAACCTTTAGCTACACATTGTCAGTAATTATAAGAGCATGTTATATATTTTACAACACATGCTGGGTTTTGGGGATGTTATAGAACAACAGTTTACACTTTTGTACATAATTTGATTTGATAAAAGTGAAATGTAAAAATAAAAGTCTCTCCTGATTTAAGGAAACATGTTTGTTTGGCAAATGATTGTAATAGTTTTTGCAGTGAAAATTCAAATTGTGATGCCAAAATGATCATTTTCACTAATCGCGAATCATACTGCAATCACATTATCTGACAAAATATTATATATTTTTTTTTTTAACTTTATGATGCAGTCCTAACTATGATACTATGTTGTTTCTTTCAGTAATATACATTTTAAAAATGTCAGTGTGCCCACAAAACACATTTTTCCCTTAAAAAAAGCCAAAACCAGTGAAATAGTGACTCAGTGGCTGATATGAAGCCACCACTGTTCTCTCAGTAGTTTGTGCCTGTTGCTCTGTTGTCACCTGAGAAAACATACAAACATGAATAAAATCCACATATGTAGCATGATGCCACTGGGTCAATATGCACTATTACATTTTAGCCGTAAATATGATTGGACTGTTGGTTGTCATGGGTATAAAAACAGGAGCAGCAACAGCTACAGAATGATTCTGTACCTACTGAACATTAAAGTCTGAGACAAACTTCACAGATCTGTCTCAGGTCTAAATATTAAAATCTACCGTGCTCAGTGACGGCTGTCGGAGGCGTCTTCAGCATGTGCTGCGCAAGGTCGATGAAAACCTGGTAGAGCTCGCCACGACCCAGCAGGTAGAAGTCCTTAATAATCTGCAAGCAAATACAAACATTAGTACTGTTTCTTCCTCACGTCATGATTTGGGATCCAGAGCCAGGAGTGATTCATATGTACCTTGAGCTGTTCCAGCAGATCCGACTCCTCCACCATCAAAGTCCACAGATGCTGGAAGTTAGACAGATTGTGACGTTTTCATTTAGTCACACTGAGCGTGGAAGCATAACTATCTATTACACAGCAGTATCTGAGCTCACCTCTGCCACTGTGCTCCTGATGTGATCGATCAAATTTTCAAAGTCCACCAGGCTGAAAAGAGGCTGCTGTTTGAGTCTGTGCAGCTCTGCAGCGAACAGGTCCTCCTGGTGCTTCAGTATGGAGCCTAAACGCAACAAAACAATCATGTGTTGTATTCTCTTGGTGAAATAAAGAATAAAACTAGACTTTGCTGAGATCATGTAGACTACCAGCTCTCGATGGGCTGTGGTTGTGGTTTTCAAACATCTGGACTGATTCTCCAACAAAAAGGATCTTCTCTGCCACTCTGATGGGAATGTAAGAAGGCAGCATCTCTGTCCGCAGTGAGAACTGCTGCAGAGACGGAGCCAACATGTTCTCCTCCTCGATCAGCCTCTGCACCACAACAAACACAGATGATCATGAAGACTCCTAAACAAACTGAGCTCCTGTCGAGTGTTTAGGTGTCGGCTCTCACCAGGTCCTGCAGTTCTCTGAGCTGTTTCCCGCTCAGGCCTCCCAGCCCCAGGTCCTCCTCCTCTTCCTCCTGGTTGGCAGCGGCTCCTCCTGCACTGGGCCCCTGCTTCACGAAAAACTCCTCGCTTTGGTCCAGCAGCAGTCCGTGCAGCATCCAGGCTGCCAGCTGCTTGTACATCACACCGTGGCACACAGCGAGAATTCTGAAGGATGTGTGAAAAAAAACAAGATAAATTAAATTATGAAATGCACTGTAGTGTAAAACAATGGTTCAAAGTAAAAAGCAGGAATCAATCCTTTACTTTTATTATACTGTCCAGGATAAGAACTGTTTGGTGTAGCATTTAATTGACTCCAGTATGGAATCAGATGTCAATAATGACTTGCACAAATTATCAGAGTAGAAACTTTGTATAAAAAAATACATTACAACATGTTTTCTACTCTTTATTCTGTTCTTTACAGACAAATTATTGTTTTAACTTGTACTTTTGAGCTTTAAGTTTGGATCATTTCGCTTCTGAGAAGGCAGGGTTCATAACTTATACTGCAGCCAGCCACCAGGGGGCGATCAAGATGTTCTGGCTTCACTTTAGGGGAGCTGTCATGTCGACCATCTTTACAGAACAGTCGACAGCCTACCCCAAAGATGTAAACACAATTTTAAACTTGGATTAATGTCTTTCCCAGAGTGAGCTGACTTACTTTTCTAAGGCCATGCGTACGGGAGGAAGCCCCCCACAGCTGTGCTTGTACACCGTCTCCAGGATCTGACAGCCGTGGATCTAAAGTAGCACAAACGACACCAAGTGTTACCTTTTGTACAGATCAGATTTCTAGTCATTTTCTTCAGGAGGCTCCCACAGTGCTACCTCTGCTGGTACGTCACTGATGCTTTCCACCAAAGAAGAATTTTTTTGCTCTCAATTTATGATAAATAACTTTAGTCTCTCCCTAAGCATCTGTGGTGATAAAGGGGATAAAATGTGCAATACGAGCTCTGGTTTGCACTTCCATGTAGTAGTTACATACAACCCTGACATCTTTGATCAGTTTTTTCTTTATCTTTTGGGGCTCTGTGGTGAAGCCTGTCGTAATCCGTCAGTCAAGTCTTTCCCTCTCATGTTCAACTAGCAGCACTGTGCTCCAAACTGAATTTACATTTCCTGGTGAACTACCTCATAAACAGTTCTTACCTTCTGTGATTTTATAGTTTCTACCACCACCATCACTGAAGGAAACAGCAACTGAAACTTTACAAATAGAAAAATACAGTGTTAGACAGACAGATGTGTGCACTGTGGAAAGACTTTCCAATATGAGAGTGTCTTCATCAACTCTAAATGGTAAAATCTTAAATTATCTCTTAAGAAATTTACCTGATCAAGCTTGTAATTGACATGAGATATTGTCAGATGTGGATCTCCAAGAAACTGAAACATACACACAAGTTAAATGAGCATTCCATCACATGCTTCGACATTTACACTTTTTGACTGCAACATGGTTTTACCTCTTGTTCAAGGTCCAGCAGTGCCTGTCTGTACGGCTGCAGCATGGAGTCCAGCCCTGTGCAGAAAGCCCGCAAGTAAATTCCATGAAGTCCCGTCTGGTTGGGCTGATTCGTGTGATGTTCCTAAAGTACAAATTGAAAAAAAAAATTAGTAGATAGAAAAGTCAAGGTACGACTTTGTATCTTTGTAGAACAACAATACTACAAATGCAACCAAACATTTACAGTTCAGTGTAACAAAAAAGTTACTTTGACTGAATAGTCAGGATTCCTAAAAAGATGTATGACTAAATTTTCATTTTAGAATTAAAATGTTTCCAAGCTAAAAAACGTATTAGGAATCCACTCACTTGAGGATGCACATGGCCCGTGTGTTGTTCTATAAACTCTGTAAAGCGAATGTAATCTGAGCCCAGTTTAGAGAGCCGGTTGAGGACACTGGTCTCACTGGGGTGGAGGAAGGGAAGGTCCTGTGACACCTGTGGGTCAAACAAAGTGGTTACCTTCACACGAAAAAACAATAATTAAACTGAACAGCATGTGCCTCTGATATATAAAGACTACTGTGGCATACAAAACACCACAATGCTTTCTTTCCTGTGCCTCTGGACAAGTCAGGTTTAAACTAGGAGTCAACTTATATGGGCTTTTTTTTTTAGGTGCTTTACTCCATTTTTTGTTATTTCATTCTTCCTCTGCACTATATTTATTTGATAAATTTGGTTACTAGTTACTTTGCAGATTCAGACCTGAAAGTGTTTACAGGCTATTTCTTGTGCCATTAACCAATCAGATGTGTTTATGGGCCAGGCATTGTGTAAGAGGACTCCAACTTTCAGTGTTAAAAAAAAAGTGTTACTCTGGAAGAAATATTAGTTAGAAGAGAAACATTTTTCCACTGAAAAACTTATTTATGCCTTGACACACTAAATAAACAACATCTATTTGTTTCCATGACTGAATAAACTAAATAAACAAACTGACCTTAAAAAGGACAACACAATTTCATACTGTATTACTTTGTTTACCTGTGGCGGACCCTGCCACCTTTCTAGTTCCAAACAGTGTTCTGGGACCTAATTTTCCTCTGAGAGCAGCTTGTTTATTAACGTATGGGAAAAAAAAAATATTTCCGAGTTTGAATTTCTTCTTCAAAACTACACAGTGGCCCTTAAAGTTTGCACCCATGATCCAAAAGATAGCAGGTTTGGTGACTGGAGCCCTTTTAATGCTAAGTGTAATGTATATGTCTGACACCTTTAGAGTTCTATCAATACAACCTGTAACTCTATAGGATAGGATTCAGCCCCTCTTTTCTCTTATGCAGGTAGCTACAATAAAACCTCTTTCTAAATGTTTCCTCATTTCCAAATTGCCCTGGTTGTTCTGAATAATTTGAGGCAGATAAATAATCCACAGCGCAGTTTGTAGCATGGTACAGTATATATCCCTTGTAATTGCTGAATTATACGTTAGCAAATCTAGCTAGAACAAATGCATAACTATAACATTACTGTCGTTAATCACACTGATATACTTTCAATATGTTTGGCCTGTATAACAGAAGCAGCGGGTTTTGACAAGTATAAAACATATTAGCTAACATGTAACTTAACGTTAGCGTCTCTCTTCGTCAGAGAGCTGCAGTCTTTCAGTTTTACCTGCAGTCCTGTTCGTTTGTTCCATGTGAAAATCGTCCCCGGATAGCCGCTTAACGCGAGTAACAGCTCGTGAATCATTATAATTCAACTTCAAATGACTGAAATTGACAATCATGCAGCAGAGAGCTTCATTCAACGACCAAAACAAACTGCCGCCCGAGCTGTCGCAGGTTGGTGACGTAGCGACGCAGAGCATCACGGGACGCGGGCAGTTTGCTAATTCAATGCAGTACGTTCGCTTGCTTTTGCTTTTCGTTTACTTTAATTTTAAAATGTCACACGGATAATACGCGGCCAATTAGTCGGTTGTGTGATACTAGAGTCGACGTCAAGGCACCTTTTGTCGATTTCGGGGCGTAAATCAACTATGCTGGAGAACAAATGAAGCGAAAGTTAGCCCGGCAACCTGTAGCTGGCACTGCGCTTCTGGGAAATGTAGTCCATTCATGTGCAAACGTAGCGCCTTCAATCTTGCGTCATCACTCGGTCATGTAGCTAGCTAGCAACACCTCGCAACGGAGAGAGCTTGGTATGTCGTAGTTACCAGTCAAATTGATTACTTCACACGTTATCTGTACATTATATGGATATTAACGTTACTCGCATTATTTTAATCATGTTATCTCGATGGTAAAATTATCAGTGTGGTTTTAAGTGGAGCTGTTGAGAGTCGGATAGCCGCTTGGCGTAACTTAACGTTAGTTGCTAAAGTCAGTTTGTCAGTGGCACTCCTGAAATCATTGAACGGTTAGCTTAACTGGGCTACTATCAGGCAAGTTAGCAACAAAACACCAGATCTAAAAATGCTAATTAGTAGGTTTACAGCTATAGCAAGTCATCTGTAGAGTTACGTGGTTTAATTAGACCAGTTAGCCTGATTCAAGCTAGCTAAACTAACTTGCCACTTAAAGGAATGAACAAGTGTGCGCTTCTCGTTTGACGTTGTGTTGTTGTTGCAGGGATGGCGGGGGAGAGGAGCGGAGAGGACATAGTTTCAGACTACCTGGGCCAGAATCCGCAGCTGGCCCAGTGGGTCGAGACTTTAAGGGGCTACTGTGAGACCAGAAAACAGTGGCTGGCTCGGAGAGAGTTCATCCTGAGGAACATGGAGGCTTTCCCCACTGTGGAGCCGGGAGTCCCCAGCAGCAGTCTGGACAGGCTGCTGTCTCTGTCCACGGTGTGGGCCAATCACGTTTTCCTGGGCTGCAGGTAAGAAACACATGGTGACAAACTACAGAAAGCAAAGATCAAAGCGCGCAGATGATGCTTCCATATGTCTCTGTTCTCCTCACCCCCCCAGTTATCCTCAGGCTGTGATGGACAAGATCAAGGAGATGAGTGAGGGGATAGTTGTCATAGATGCACCAACTCACAGAACGACAATGGATGGAATGAAAGCAAAGAGGAGCGCCACAACTGGTGAGACACTGCAAAGTGTTTTAAAAAAGCTGACTGTATTTACTTTCAGTGCTTGTGTGAAATTGATAGAATTTAGCCTGAAAATGACACTTAAGTATTGTGGTTAATAGTGGTATCGTATTGCATTATGTTAAAATATGTTGTAAAGAGTGATCAGGCGCCTACAATCAGGAAACAGACCATTAGATGTTAAGTTTATTAACTCATTTGTGTTATGAGTTTGTTATATTTTGTAATGGAGGTCTTACATTTGCATGGCAATTGGCAGGGTGTCTAACTGCATACGTGGTACAGTACCTGGACACTCAATGCGAAGCCAGTTGGTCCTGAGGATTGCCTTAACACCAACATATTTTTTACATGTGGGTTGAAAGAATATTAAAAGCACATTGTCAACATGGTGCCATCCAGCACCACCACCAACATTCTGATTCTGCCCAGGTTTACGCAACAAAACCATATTTTTAATGTGGCCTCAGGCTTCTGAACTCCACTGTACAGAATGTCTTTTTGCCATGAAGTGGTTCCCTTGAATAGCCTTTATAAATGATGTGATTTAATATAAAGCTATGAATAAGTTCAGTAGTGAAGGTACTAAGTGTGCATACAAACAAACAGCCTGTAGCTTGTTATGGAAAACCACCATGTGTCAGTGTTATTTTCCATTGCAGCAGGGTCCAAGTGTAATTACCTACATGCAGTGTTTTTTTCTTTACCCACCCACACCTGAGGCCGGAGCCTGTTTCCTCATTAAAGCTGTTTCTCTGTGCAGTCATCACTGTCCTTCCTGTTGTGTCGTTTGCAGAGGCCGATGCTGACAGCTGTGTGAAGAAAGCCAAATGTGGGCCTAATGAGCTCGACAGTCGACCTGCTGGGAGGACAGCGACTCGGCCTGTGGGTCAGAAATCAGGACCTCCTCCCCAGGCCCCAGCAGAGCACCAGCCCTTCTTCAACCGCCTCTACAAGGCAGTGGCGTGGAAGTTGGTGTCGGCCGGGGGCTTCGGCCCCAACTTGGACCATTTTGAAATACTCCGGAGCTGTGTGGAGTCGTGTAAACAGACCCTGTCCTGTGTGTTTGTGCCACTGAAGGACATTGCAGGTCTCCCCACAGCCCGCACACAGAAGGAAGGCCACGTGTGTGAGATTCGCTGTCAGACTGTTTACATGGGGACAGGATACGGGCGTGATGAGTCAGCTGCCAAAGCCATGGCTTCCAAAGAGGCCCTCAAAGCTTTTCAGGGGCGAAAAGTGACTGTAAAGATCTGCAGACGGAGGTACAAAGGGAGAGATGTGGAGGATTTGATGTTGTTGGACGAACAGCCTCGGAGTCAGGGCTTTCCTCCTGCACTCAGCTACCCTTTTCAGGACGAGCAGCTGGAAGACGGCTCCTCATAGAGCAGACACTTTGTGACGTTTGTCCTGCTGTGATGCTTGTTTGAAGCCTGGAGAAGTGACAATAAATAGAGCTACTGAAAAAATTCATGATGGTGTCGGGACCAGACTGTAATGCAGCTGACCATCATCGCAGACTGATCACTGAGTAAATTTACCATCACAGTCTACTTTGGCATTGGTCATAGTAGTGGTGACACACAAATATGGAATAAAAAGTATCTGGGATACATCTGCAAAACAACATTAAAGAGTCTTCTACTGTATCGACTGCATTTTCAACCGCTTTTAGGTTTACAGAGTTTTATAGACGGTGAACAGTGTATTGAAGTGCTTTGGATTGTGTGCCATCATTAAAAGTCAAACAGCCTCAAACAGGCAAAAATCTGAACACCCAGAAGTCAAAACAGTTTGGAGATGAAGTCAGAATAGAGGAATGTCAGAAAGAATATTGTAGGAGAATGTATCGCACTATATTGTTGTGATTATTTGTCGTGTATGTATTTTCCCCCCGTTTGTTCATTCCTGTCGTGACGGGTTTAATTCTGCTGTGTGTTCACCAGTGTGACTTGTGCAGTCGCAGCGACAGCTTCCTCTCCAGCCTCACGTTGTTGCTCTTTTGTTTGTGTAGATTCTCATTTGCAAGGGAAACAACGGTCACATGGACGAACCAATAACTTGTCTTTTTTTTTGTTTCATCTGCCAGAGTACAAAACAAATAGAGTCACTGTGACTTCTCTAAACATGATGACATCGGCTTTAGTGTTCATGCAGGTTGAAATTGACGTATTGTGTAAATCAAGGCATTAATTTGATATTTTAGTTTGTTTTTTTTTAAACCATAAGTGACTTTTAGGTGTCATGTCAGATATCAACATTTGTTTGTATTAACCCTGGCGCTTTATGGCTGTTTCTGTAACAGGTTGCATTTGTATTTCGACACACACGACAGACTTCAGCTGAACAGGACTGGACCTCACTGAAGTTATCTGGGGACACCCATGTTTTAGAGAAAAATTCAACTTAAAGCAGAAACGGAATACTTTTCAACTTCACTCCATCTTGTGGTGTTACTGTTGGAGCCGCTGTCACAAACAGCGTTAGCAACATTGCTACTGCTAGCAGCATGCCAAAGTAAAAGACAGCTCATCTCAGTGCTTTGAAAAGGCAGCGAAAAACACGAGGCGCCTTTTGTTGTTTTGTTTCTTTGACACAATACGGAGGGAGTGCTCTTCATCGAGTGAATGCCCGTCTGTTAACTCTTGTTTTACCTTGGTTTCTATCTCTGGTTTGTAGTGACCAGGAACACCATGCTTCTTTCTGTTTTTAGTGCAATGGCAGACACTCGCAACCAACCTTTACACGGATGGTGTCATGTTCATGAAGCCTTTAAGCTGTGCAAGCAGTATTTACTTCAGAAGTTGTCTATTGCTGGTTTAAGAAGTAAAATTTGCGGAGTTCACATAAACTGCTCCACATACTGTTGGTATAACGGTGACCAGAGAGCTCCAGTCGGTCCAGTTCTGAGTTCAGCTGTGATTTAAAAAAGTATTTCCTGCACTAGAAGAAATCATTCAAAGAATCGACTGTACTTTACAGTTTTTGTGTTCTTCTGATATTCCTTGCCAACCACAGAACCTGTTCTACTTTACACAGAAGTACTAAAGAGACCTATTTTATTTTGTTTCATTATTTAATCTCACTGATTTAAAAACACTGACCCACTGGCTTTGTTGAAAATATTGGGGTGTCATAATTAATAAAGTTCCTTTGAACACAGTTGGATACAGCGTGTACAGTTCTGATGTGTTCGAGGGTTCGAAGTGCTGCTGTGATTTTTATTTTTTATTTTTCCCAGTCTTGGTTGAAGGTGAACAGGGTTGCATTGACGTGTGAGTGACCACACTGTTCTGTGTTACTGTACGTTTACAGTGGTCCTGTATCTTTATTTTCTCTATTTTTTAAATAAACACAATTAATAAAAAGCTAATTTGGTTTCTGCCTGCAGGAAACAGCACTCAGCATTTTCATAACAGCGTGGAGATTCTGTGTACAGCCTTTTGAAAACAGGCAGTAAAACTTTCTGTCAGATCTTAATGATCTCATCTCACTCGGGGAAACTGACGCTAAACGGAAACAAAAAATTCTTAGAATCAATATGTTGGATTGTGTCACATTCTGCCTCTCATTAGTGGTAATTGGCTAGTTGAGACGCTGAACTGGATGACCCGGTTCCTCATTAGAGACGGTTAAAGAGATGCCAGAAGTGCTGATCAAATAATTATAAACTCTCAGCGATTTGAGTGACATTCAGGCTTGACCTCCCCGCGCAGTTGAAACTGAGCTTTTGTTTACATCAGCAGGACGCCCTCGGCCGCATCAACACAGCCGACCGGACCGCGTTCACATGAGTGCACCCAGATATTTTTCACTTCATTAGACAATCTGAACTCGTGTGCTGATATGATCTGTGTGCTTAAAATAAACTGCGTCACATACGGTGTCGGCAGGACGACCGATGATTTATTCAAGAGCAGCTCCGGCTGATTTGCATCGATTTGAATGTCCTGTGACGGAAAGTTTGCAACTGGAACAAAGCACGCTCCAAATAAAAGTTGATACACAGTTCTGCAGTATTAGAGGAAGTCCTCAGATGTTTACTCCAACTTAAGTAGTATTGCTGCAGGGTAAATGAATACTGTTGCTCTGTCTCTGCAGTCAAAGTCTTACAGTCAAATTACCAAAAGTATTATTATTATCATGATGCACATTTCAGAGAATTGTGTTTTCATATATATACACCACGTCCATTTTGATGCATTATTGTTTTCATCACCTTTCTTTTTACGTTTTACTTTACTTTTCATAATATATCATAATGTATTACTATATTTATGTTTTGTATTCTTAATCTAAACCTGCACAATAACAAGTAACACATAAATGTAGAGGCCATGAAGTTTAATAGTACTATAGTAGCTTAAAATTACAATATTTAAGTAAAGAGCAAGTACCTCAAAATTGTATTTAAATACATTATTCGAGTACTTTCCACCACTTCCGCGATGTCGTTTGTGTGTTTTCACAATATGACAATATACTGTTTGTTTTTGATAGTTGGTCTCAGGTGTCACCACTAGAGGGCAGCACTGCTTATATGTGATTTCACCTGAAAGAGTGGACTGACTTGAGAGAGAGGTGGTGCGATATATCCTCTATGCTGATGATCTTGTCCTGCTACCCTCAACAGAAGTGTTACAGAGTCACTTATCACTAAGGATGGATATCGTTCAGATTTTACCGATACCGATACCGATCCTTATCGGTACCAAAACTTATCGATACTACAACATGTAATTTTATGTAAACTGGGTTAGGGTTAGGGGGTTAGCTGAGTTTGGCACTTTGCTGACAGGAAGTCAAGCACAGAAATAACAATAAAACATCTGGTTACTTTTCAAAATAAAACACTCTGTGTTGACACCAGCACACAAATCTCAAAAAAGAGATAAACACTTCCTGTTGTTGTTGTTATAACACAGACCTTTAACCAGTGGCGGTTCTAGACCAGTTTTAATAGGGGGGCCAGGTTGGGGCCGTCTTTTGTGTTAGGGGGCACATACAACCCAGAAAAAAAGATAAATCCCTCATTCAGACAAAACAGTGTTAACAATTTCAGAAATTTGGATTGGGTAGTAAACTGCTGAGACACTTTATTTCTGCCTTTCCCTTCAAAACAAAATCATTGCAAGAAGTCTGTCATTGTATTATTAATGCAGACTCCCTGTCAGGGGGGCCACAGGGGGGTCCAGACTCGGAGTTACGGGGGCATTTGCCCCTGTTGGCCCCCCCCCCTAGAACCGCCCCTGCCTTTACCTGCGGTCACGAGTGATTATGTGATTATCGCGGAAACTCGTCGGCCTCGCGACGCCAGCTGTCTACTCAAAACGAACCCGTGGGGGTTACCAGATGGATGGAGCCATAACGCAGCGGACCTGTATCCAGTGGAAATTCGGGGTAAGCATCTTCACCAAACACTTAGCGCGCACATAGTATGAAGCTAAAGGAGGGCGGCGTGATTGACTGCTATAACAAAGTACAGCTAGCAGCCCGGCTAACGCTAAAGACTGCAGCGCCGTGGCAGCAGCAGTTTCGTTTCTGCGACGTCAAGTCACGGAGTTTGTTGTTAAGTTTGTAGTCATTACAGTTGGGTGGACGTTCAAAAGCCGATAAAAATCATTTTAAAAAAGTACAGATAACAGTACCGTGTGTCCAGAATCTTAACGGTACCCTGGTACTGACCCAATTAGGAGTCCTCGGTATACATCCCTACTTATCACAACTAGAATAATACTGTCAAACCTGCTCAAACCAGCCGACTGACCGCCGATGAGCAAACTACAGAGAAAAGTTACCAGTTGCACAACCAGTCAGAACTCTGCTGAAGAAACAAATCCTACACATCTACGGAGGTGACGAAGGTACCGACACTCTTTACTCGAAAAGAAGTAAAAAGTTACTTTCAAACCAGGATCATTGGATTTGTGATGTACATCTTCTCCACATTTATTCTCCCGTGTCAGGAGCGGTGATGATAACAGTCACAGCCGTCACGTCACACGAGATCTGCGTTTGTACAAGTTTGTTTGCGTTGGCACACAACACGAGCAGAGCAAACACAGGCAGAGCTCCACACATTAATCTGAATGTGTTATAAATCAACTTCGCTGCCTCCAGCTTTGTCTGCGGCTCGTGTATTGAGCGGTTTACACCCAACAATGTCATTCTGAGAGAGCAATCTCTATTTCAGACTGTATCATTTGTCTCCCGCACCGTCTCTCCATCCATCACACTCTCAATCACCCTCCGCCTCTGTCGCTCTGTCTGTTTTCGCGGTGTTTCCGTCAACATCTCTATCAGTCATTCTTCGCCTCTCTGTCAAATTATCACACACAAACAAATGTTCCTCCCGACGGGCGATTGCTGCGGGTTCGAGCTGTCTGAACGTGTGAAAAAAAGGCCCTCACAGACACATGCAATCTCTCTATCGGAATTGGAGGTAATTCCCGGAGGAATCAATAGCAAATCCCTCGCTGTCTGGGGAAGGTATTTCTGTTCAGGTGTAAGATAAACAGTCTCTTTGTCGGCACGACCACCGCAAACGTTCCTGCTTGTCCAGAGGTTTTACAATGTTTGACGGAGTGGTTTTCTCCATCTATGTTTTTTCATTCAATCCCCCCTAGTTGAATTTAAAAGCATGTAAAAATGGTCTATATGGGAGTTTTTACATTTCAGAAAGGTTTAATAACTCCTTCTTCTCTCTTCGCAGACGACACATGACGATGAACGGCGATGCGATCTTCAAATTACGATCCAGGACATGAAAGAGTTCGATGAAACAAACACACGGGCAGTTTTGTTGTTATCGAAGGTGAAATGTGTCAGAAGATTATCAACAGGATGTGGAGGAACAACAGTTTTGATGTTATAACGTTTGTGTATTGTGTTGCAATGGTTAGCATGCTAACCAGCTAGCCCCAGCTAGGTTTAAAGATCCTGTTCTTGCAAACACTTACCTCAGACCGCTAGCTGCACGGCTGACTGAGCTAACTTTCTTACGTCGGCTACAGTTGGCAGCAGTTAGCGGTTACTCTGGTGATATGCTGCCCCCTATTTGTCGTGAGTATGAGTTCAACATGTGGACACTTCTTACATATTGCTTTATTCCTTTAAAAGTCTTGAAGGTCATTAATCTGTCGCAGCAAGTCGAAAAATGAGCACAAGTTTCGGACATCTTGCTAGATGTTTATATGCCTCCATTAAGGCCCCCACACACCGCCAGACTCACACCAACAGCCAACGGCCTTAATCCGACCACTCTGTTGCCTCTCGTCTGACCCGTTCGGCAGTAAAGTTGCATTGAACACACCGTTTCAACGTGCTGCCAGCTCCACAGTAGCGTGTACATTCTGCGCTTGCGCGAGATGCAATAAGCCTCCTCAACAGCGGGTGGCGCTAGTCTCGTGCCAGTACTCCAAAACATGAAAACAGGAAATGACGGAGTTCATTAAAAAACAAAGCACACACAGTATACCGCCCCTCCCACACACCGCGCTGATCCGCTAGCACACAACCAATCAGAGAATCCAATGGCTCCGACGGCTGACAGCCAAGCTTCTCAGAATCGGAACAGAAGCCGTCCACTTGGTTCCTAAAGCTTCCAACGCAGCTGAACACACCGAACAGATTTGTTCTGGAACTCGTCCGAGTCTCTGCAAACGCTTCAGACGTCCAACAGTTGGCCTGGTGTGTTTCAGGCTTTAAAGGTAAACATGAACGTCTGCCACCAGCGGGCTCTCTATCAAAACAGAACAAGAGATGAGTGTTGAGTGGAGGGCCGCTCAGAGAGTCTGTATTAGAGCCAGACCCTGCTCCGATCCGGAGCCGTGTACTGACGGGAGGAGAGCTCAGAGATTACTTTATCTTCACTCCTCTTTATCAACCTGACTGCAGCAGGGATCCGTCTCTGTCGGGTGTTGTACTTTACTTGATTGGTGTTATGTTGCAGCGAGGAGAAGTGAACAGAAGAGAGAGAACCGGAGTCTCAGGTGAGTGCTGAGTTCAGTGGTTGACCTGGTGATTGCTAGTTTGCAGCTGATGTACAGCGAAGTAATCCTGCTGTTGATCCTGCAGTCAAACTCGCTCACTGGTGACGACCACGCCGTTAAACAAACAGCACCGCTGATGAAAATCCACCCGATGACTCAGACAGAAATGTTCCCAGACGAGGTAATGTTTTATTCATAGTTACTTTAGTCTTGTTCGCTGACTTTAATTATCGTGATGGGCGACCTCATGAAACACACGGTGACTTTGAAGAAACCTGTTTATTTCTCTGGTTTGAACATTGCCGGAAACGTCTGGGATAATGAAAGAACACAACTCAACAAACTATATAAGACAGATCAAGTCGTTTTCAACACTTTTAATGCAGAAATCTTTCATATTTGACGATAGTTGATTTTACCAAATCCATTTGCATTTTAAATATCTGCACAAATAAAACACATCCCCTTTAGATAAAACAATATTTAAAGATATAAGAGGTCAAAAGTAGATATTTCTTTTTGGACATTTCATAACTTTCTTTTCTTTATTGTTTTCCCTTTTACATGAACTTGGTATTTTGAGTTTCATTGTCAACATTGCACCTAAAACTCTCTAAGTCAGATATTAGACCAATAACTGACTGTCACTCTGGTTGTGACGTCAGAATATGATGCTCGCACCACGGCGTCTGAAACTCAGATTAAAGGTGAGCACCGTGAAACTTCTCCTCTTCAGCTGATGAATGAACTGTAAACATGTTTAAAGGAACAGTTCGCCCACAAATGTGACCCTCGTGAAGATGAAGAGTTAAGTGATGTTTCTTGTCCATAAAAACATTTCTGGAGCGTCACAGCAGAACAGCCTCGCAGCATTCTCACAAACAACTGTAAAATTACAGCTTGTCCGGCATAATCCGAGTCTCTGAAAGCCTCGAGATCCCCAAATTGATTTTAAAAAGATGTTATTTACAACCTGGATGTGCGTTTGAGCTCATGCAGCCACTTCAGACTTCAGCGTGAGAACACTTTTAATGAAGCAGCTGCAGTGAAGATTTGAGTTTAGATAAGGGTGTAAATAACGTCTTTTCAAATCGATGTGGGATGTCGGGGGCTTCCGGTAGACTTGGATTACTCCGGATAAGCTGCATGGAGCCATTTTATGGTTTGTTTATTTTGTGTTTACAGAACGCTGCATCGCTCAGACTTCACCTGATTTTCAGCGTGAGTGACGGAGAGAATGAAGTTTGTTACCGATGTGTGTGCCGTGGAAAGAAATAGCTGTATGTTGTTGTTTGTTTTGTTTCAAGTTTCAGGTCACACCAAATCTGAATCCATGTGCATGCACGTTACGTCATCAGCTGCTCTCTTGACAGTGAATGGGAGGCTGTTGGCACGGCGACAGATGTGACAGTCACTCTCTGCTACATAACTACTTCCTCTGCAGCTGGATTAGGTTTCATTTTAAGCACCCTCCACCCCCGGCCTGGCAGGTGTGGCGTCACAGATGGCTGTCACGTCCACGTCACTCACTAAATATTGACCGAACATCAACACAAATCAAAACACGAGCGTTATGTAAGAGACTCCAGGCGCACCGGAGCAGCTTTTTTTTTTTTAAAAGAACAAGAGGCGACTCCACTGCTTTACAAAACAAGATGGTCCACAGTTTATTATCTATCGTTAGATATCGTCATGACTCATACACAAACATTCATCTGAAACAAAAATAGTTCAAGTTCATAACACAGGTTTTGGATTTGCCCAGACGAAGAATCACTATAATACTCCCGTTACGCGTGTGTGTGTGTGTGTGTGTGTGTGTGTGTGAGTTTGCTGTGCATTGTGGGTTATTTCTCAGCTCATATTACATCACAACTATGTTTTTTTTGTGGTTTCACAGACATAAAGTGGATCTGAATATTTACAGGACCTTCATGGTTCTTTGTGGTGTTCTCATCTCCTGTCTGTCACCATAATATCCTGCAGACTTTCACTTTTATGTGATATAATATGCTTTAATACTTATTGTACACAGGGCCGTAGCTACCGGCCAGGACACTGAGGTCATCTGACACCTTATAATATCTTTTATATCATTAAAATAAACAAATATATAGCTAATCAAACTTTAGTTTTGAGTTATTTTATTGTTTACAAGCAATTAAATGCTTTATAAACTATTTAATCACAATTGTTTGTTGGAAACTTGCAGCTGATGTTCATAATTACTGTGTAGCTCATTTATAAACATTATTTGGACGTTATTAAAGAGTTACAACTGATGTTTTTAACATTTACAATTGATTTATTCATAATTTAATTGTCTCTGAACAGTGAAATCACCGAGCTTAATCTAATAACCATAAATGTATTAATGATGGTTACTATGACATGTTTATTATCGAGAAGTATCTTTTTTTTTTATCAGAGAATTAAGTTTAGTACATTTATGTCAGTTGTTACTTATCTTCTTCTTCTTCTTCTGTTGGAATTTGAGTCCAGTTTCCATCAGTGTGCTGCAGTGATATTATTCTCTAAGTGATTATTGGTCCAGTCAAAATGCAAAGAAATGCATTGATTTATACTACAGGTGGAGGTGCAGGTGCAGGTGGAGGTGGAGGTGGAGGTGGAGGGGCATGACCTCAGTGTTTCTACTCTCCTGTCTACGGCCCTGCTCATATTGAACTACTACAGTATTCGTTGGGGTCGGGCAGTCACCGCGCCTGCTCCTCAGCTGCATCATAAAAAATATAACTAAATAATTACTGTACAAAGGAATCAAGTGACAGTTTTTTTTCTTTTCTCTTCTTCTCCTCTCCGCACCAAGCAGCAGCTACATTCAGATCCGGCGAGGCTCATAAGCACTTCAGCAGGAAAAAGTTGCAGAAAGCTCCCCGGGGACAGTCGCACATCTTCCCGATCCGAGCGCCTTTCCTCACGGCGCACTGCTCCCCGACGTCACACTGAGGGAGAAGCGACAGATCGATCATTTCTCCTGCCGATACATGCATCAATCAATACAGCGTGCATCAGAATGTATGAGATATATATATGTACCGTCGGGACTTGGCCGAATTTCTTCTCCCACATAGGCAGTCGTTTAGCCTGCAGCTTTTCAAGAACTTCTTGGAGAGCTCCGAGCTGCGAGGAAACCAAAAAGGGAAGAAAAAAAAGACGCTCAATGAATTAAAGTGTTATGAAGGAAAACACTCAAGAAATGTTCAAATAAAACAAATACCTTTGCAATGTTATATAATAATCCATCATATAGTTTTATATAATGAACAGATTCTGTTTAAAATTACACAAATCGGTCTGATTAAAGTGAACAAATCATTTTTCTCATCAGAGCAGAAGTTGGAGTGCAAAAATCTTAAATGCGTGGATTTCTGAATGGAGTTTGGTTGATTTTTTTTGTCACAAACTGGATTTAATTGCCACATTTTTAATATGTATGCAACACAGCACAACTGAGTCTCAAAGTAACATGCAAAATATGTTAAAAAGAATAAAATCAGAATAATTCACATTTCCCTCTGTAAGTTTTTTAATGCGTGCATTAGATTTAAATCTTACCAGCTGCTTCTCGCTGGTCAGGTTCGGACCTTTCGGGTAAAAGTCCCGCAGCGCTCTGGGGCTCAGCTCCTCTTCCGACTCGGCGTCCACCACCTCCGCCGCAGCGACGCTGGAGAGCAGCAGCAGCAGCGCGCAGAGCAGCGCCCCGCTGAGCAGCCTGGAGCTCTGGATGGTCCCGGTGCGCGGCATCATGTGTCCCCTGTCCCCGTCTCAAATAGCTCGCTCCCCCGCGCCAAACACCTTTTTATCTGACTCCTGCCATCTGCTCGCTCCACCTTATCCTTTGATTTTTTCTCTTTTTTTTTTTTTTTTTGTCATGCGTAACAGCCGCCCTGGGTGAGTCATCCCGTAAAAGTTGCTGGGCAAAATATGCCTCAAAAAGTCAACAATAACAAGAGCAGCGCTGCCAGGGGGGTCGTTACTGGAGGAGTAATGGATTACTCCTTACTCAGAGGCTGATTGGAGGGTTTAAAGTGATGAGGTCATCTCTATGCAGTGTGATGAGCATTCAGACAGTCAGCTGGATGCAGTTTGATGTCTGGGTCTGTCTCTGTTGTCATTATGAGATTATAATTTAACTCATAACAAGATCTTTGAGTGGTAATCTGCTGGATTACAGCCTCAGGATCCACTTCCACTTTATCCAACAGCAGTGATCGGCGAGCCTGAGAGCATTGCTTTGTTTAGTATTCCATGTGGAGACGCAGTAACTTACAACAGATTACTTTTTTCCCCATCATCACCTCAGAATGACATTTGCAGCCTCTCCTGCATGTAAACTCTGTGACGCAGTCGGTGCTTTCTGCTGTGAACGATGGAGGCAACCAAACAGCGGCGGTGTTAAACACCCTCCGTCTTCTTTTATTCTCTCAGTGATTTTACAGGTTCGTCACCTTGAAAGTAGTTTTGACTTTCAGAATTCTCCGATGACCCAGAGGACGAACCGAGCTCTGATTATCTGCTGTAATCAAGCAATCGTTGAGATGGGAAGGTGATTCGTCAAACTGCTGAAGTCATCTGTGCAGCAGGTGATCTCCAGTAATAAGAGTGGCACTATGTAGAGTGCATACCTCCACCTGGGCACAACAATCTCCACTGTGATGTGGAAGAATAACAGCTTGATTAAAAGAGACGCACCGATACAGTCGAGCTGAAATGAAACAGATGGCTCGACTTGTTGCTAAAGTAACAGCTAACAGTGGCTAACAGCTAACAGTGGCTAACAGCTAACAGTGGCTAACTGTACCAGGCTCTAAGGGAACCAGGCCGGTGTCGGGAACAAACACAAACTCGGAGAACCAGCTGCCGCCATGTTGATGACGGGGAATCCAGTACAGAGGCGATTTACGAGATTAGCTACCTGCTCATTTAATCATGCAGCTAACGTTAGCATTCCTCTTACCACTTAAATCACTCATCACCATCTCAATCACGTCGCCAACTGGTGCTCTGTGGACCAAAAAGACTTTTCCCCAAAAGCTAACAATGTGAAAGTCGCGTATGTGAAATGGTCGATAAATTTCACAACCCAAAATAGAAAAAAATGACTTGTTTCAATGTCATAATTTGGACCATTCGCTCTTGCAAGTGTAGAAGAGCCACGTTAGTGAATCACTGTATTTCCATTCAAGTTAGCTGGGAGCTAAACTGAAGTTAGCTAACCCTAGCTGGTTCAGTCGATGGGAGTCTGCAGTATCTGAGATCTGGTATTTTCAAGTCTTCTTTTTGGCTTCAAGCACCACTGAGCAACTTTAGAAAAGAAATGGTTCTCCATCTCTAGTGCTGGATTCAGGTCTCATAATACTGCCATGGATGAGACCCATCCTCCATTTAAGTTTGGTGGAAATAAGTTCAGTAGTTTTTGTGTAATCCAGCTGACAAACCAACTAACCAATCAGCAGACACGGGTGAACACACAGTTTACTCTGGCCGAGATAACAATCACTTGGAACCAGAATCACAAAGTGTTGTGCTGAATGATAAAGTGTTAGTGTGTCTGTGCAATAAATCTCTGATAGCATCATAATTAATAATGATAAGAACATTATGAAACATTTACTTTGTCAGTAAACAGAAGCTGCTGGAAGTGAGAATAAAACTGCAAAGCAAAACAAAAAATATGATCAGCTGCACAAAATGCTCGTCCACCATCAGACTGAACATGTTCTCCGCCCGCAGCCACAACATGATTTAATTTTACCTCTTATGCAACCACTGATCCCACTGTGACAATGCAAAGGATGAACATAAACACACACAACATGGACTGCTGTTGTTGCATGTATTGTGTACTTAATCCTGTGCCGGAGTTATCCGGGCTCACTGCATTGATCGCTCATTCGGGTCCGTCAGCAGCGACGGAGACGAAGGAGCAGGAAGCTTTGATTGTTCTCCAGGCTGCATGACTCATGTCTCTCTCTCTCTCCTCGCCTCATGATGAGTGAGACACCAATTTAACATTTCATTCACAACAACCAGGCCGTTCCATTCACCGCCACTAGTTCATTAGTTTGTTGCACCGTATGTCTGACAGTCATCTGCTGAAGGCTGGCAGTTCACGGAGACTCTCGCCTCGTCTGATTTGTGTCTCGGGTGGTTTCGCTGTATTGTCGAGGACGTCAGGGGATTCTGGCTCAATCTGCTCTCGGATTGTGTACTCCCAAGCATGAATGACAACGCTGTGGCAGAACAAATTATATTTAGAGCTAGCTGACTCAACACTTGAATAAATGTGAGGTGTAATAAACCGTACGCCTCGGTCACAGAAACCTCAGTTACAGACCGGTGGGACAAAACAATCAGAGCGTGTCCATGAAAAGAGTTTGGAAAGCTGCGATCAGTGACTGTTTTGGCCACTTGGGGGCAGCAGAACAAGCATCAACTGACATATCATCACTTTATAAAGTTGGGACACATCCAGCAGACACAGAGGATCATTAACATTCATTGATTCTTGTTTCTATTTGCCAACATTCAGTCTCATTTCAGCAGGTGTGATCTGTGTGTGTGGATGTCGGCGTATTTACACTTTTTCATCTGTCTTTCTGTCACTCAGTTGAAAAATCAGCTCCAAATCACGCAGCCCAAATATTACAGAGAGATTAAAACTTCCAGCGGTGTGATTGACGAGTCGCTAAAACAAATATTAATTTCATTACTCCTGATCGTTGAATTCAAATTTGTTAAGTTTGCACATGTTTTTGTCTCCGTCGACTTTCCCTTCAGTGTCAGTTTTGCTTGTGAAGAGCTACGTAATCGAATTAGCAATAATGAATATGCAACATCCAGTTAGATTTAAGCTTACTGACAAACACTTATGCTGGACATAGTAGGACTTGTTGACGGTCATGGCATGGTTCGGTTCTGGCACACACAAAAAAACTTGGTCAGGTTTAGAAAAGATCAGACTTTTACTCTTCAAAAAGAAAAAGAAAACTTGTCTGCTGCTGTTTATGGGAGACGAGTCATTCCCCTTTTCTTAGTGGGCTTAACTGCATTTTGAAAAAAAAACGTTGATGTGTTTGTCCACTGTTTGGTACGTGGCAGGTGGACAGCAGGTTTATTAGAGCTTTCAGAAAAGTGAGAGGGAATCAAACCTGCAACATTTCTGCCTGTAAAAACCAAAAGAACGAGTTGAAAGACCCTAAAATGCTCCGTAGAGCGAACAGTAACTGTTAAAGGTTAATCGCTCTGAGCTACCACTTCCTGTTTTTTAATTTTAACTGAAAAGTGCAACTTAAAGAGGAAGACAAAAACTATTAAAACTTGTTCACAAAGTTGTTCCTTTTCTTCTATTTTCAGTCAAATCATTTTCCCACAAGATTCACAGACTTGTGCGAGAGTTTACCGATCAGATGATCCGACTTGTAATCAGTGAGGAAAATAATGGAAACCAGACACTTTGAGTTCGACTGGCTTCACGTCCTGAGGGGGAAATAATTCATTTAAATCTTATTAACATTCAGAAAGACGCTGTAGAGGAACAGCAGCGCTCATCTACACCTCTGCAGAGTTTACAGTCTTCTAATATAAATTTACACCTACAGGCAGTTTTAAGAGTTTCAATTTAACTTCCAGCTTTGTGACCGACAACAAGTCGCTATAACTCTCATAACCCCTGATAGTTGAATTCAAATGTGTGAAGTGAGCCCACTCTGTGTCTCTGTGAGGAGTTCAGTGATCTCCTGCAGCAGTTTCAGCCCACCTGTGAGTTCACTGCTGACAGCAAACAGCAGGAAACACAAAGCAGAAACAACAGATGTGTTGTGACGGAGCCGAGCGCTGAGCCGGTGCTTCAAACATCCGCAGAGAAAGTCTGCTGCAGTCATTATTCTCTATTTACTCTTATTTTTGTCCTCTTTAGTTTAATTTGACTTCTGATGTGTTTGTGTAACGACGTCGTCTATTACACGTCCGTCCGTCCGTCCGGACAGCAGGAACGTTAAATCTGAGATTTATTCCTTTTCCCCTTCTCAAAGATTTTGTCTCACCTGAACAGACTAAGTGTAAAGATTTGACTGAGATTTTTAACTTAGGTAAAGTGTTTCGACTCCCATGAAAAGAGCTGGTATGATATGGATAAAATGTACTTTTATATTTTTATCTGAGCTGACTTTCACATCAGGAGGGACGGTGGCGTGAAAGCTCAGCAAGATGGCTTTGTAGCGAGACGTCATGGCATTCTCTGGCTGTGGTTTCGGCGAATAAACAAGAATTTGGACCTCAGTGCATGAGACGGGAGGCAGGAAGCCAATGGATGAGATTTTACCGGATCTAGACAGAAGCAGGATTACAGACAGGACCAGCAGGATCTCAGAAACACAGCAAATGACTCGACAATGACTGAACAAAAGACTGGAGGTTAATACGAACTAAACTAACGAGGGGATGAGGTGCAGCTGGAGAAACACAGGTGAGGGAAATTAATGGAAAAAAACTAGAAACGGGTGGAGCTGAGAGGCTGGAAAAGGCTGGAAAAACACTGGAAGGAGGGAAATAATGAAGGTGTGGAGGGAAAGCTGAGTGGGGAGGAACTCAGGTAACAGGGCCGGGCTGATGAAACAGATACAAGACAGGTGTGGAGGGAAAATCAGGCTGTCGAGGAAAACAGGAGAAAGAGCAAAAGACACCACAAAACCCAGAAAACACACGACAGGACCGTGACACTGATATTTAAAGTCAAAACATGATATTTTCAAACTCTAACCAGGTGGTTTTTGTGCCTAAACGTAACCAGAGCACAACATCATCACCTGAAACTGAACCTAAAGAGCGTTTCAGCCTCATGATTGTACAAAAGCTTCAGAGGTTTTTTCCTCCACTCATTACTCCTTTAATCACTGGAAAATTAAACTGGGTGGTTTCCCCTATCAGGTTAATCAGCTCACATGCCGCCCTGTACATTTATTATCCTGAGCGAATTAATTGACGTTGATTCTAATGAGTTCTCTGTTTCCAATATCTCCCTTCAGTTCAAGAGGCATCTAATCAATGTGTGTGTGAGTCTGTGTTTTTTTGTTTTTTGTTTTTTGTCTTCCTGGCATGGTTCTGATGCCATCCCATCCATTTCTCTGGAATCAGATTGGAACCTCATCCTGTGGTCTCACATCCCCAAAATGTTTTCAGTCAGGAGCTACAAAAAGACCTGCAGGCTCTCTGCTCGCACGTCTAAAAGTCTAAATATGAGGGCGCTGGTGTTTTCTGGGCCGATGTGACGATCACGACGAGGGACATAAACATAAAAACGAAGAGCACTGCAGGTGGTGTCGTTCGATTTTGTAGGTGTTATGTTGCATCCCGCAGGCATAATAACTCTGCCGTCGAGTGAGATCTTGTTTTGGATAAATTGGGAGTTTTATGTAGAGAGTGAGGCAGCAGACCGACAGAGGGAGGGGATGTTAAGCCCGGCCTTAATCACACACACACACCGATACGACCGCCGCTGAGACGCCTTGTTAGCAAATGAGCGACTCCTTTTCCGGAAAACACCCCGAACGGAGACTCGGAAGGAGGAGGGAAGGAAGGAAAGAAGGTGACATAAGAGGATAACGTCAGAGCTATTCTGTATCACACACACACACACACTCACAAAAACCAGCATGTCTTCTCAGCGCTGCTTTTTGATTGGTCATCAGATTGCGTACCAGCCGAACCGCCAGGGTTGGGTGTTAATTCCAGTGGTGACTCATCACTAATTGCTCTATCTCGAGTTTCACGAGTCGTCGGTGTGAAATAAGACTGTGATTAATGAGCATCATTACTGTACTGGTGTCAAGGAACTGTGATATAAAGTTTAAAAACATGAAGCATCTCTTTGAGTTTGACTCCACCGGCGGGCTGTCACGTCTAATTTCACGGTCGAGTGAGTCATCCGTGTTTCTGTCCATCTGCAATCTGAACAACATGAAGTTTAAATGAGTGATTTTTAACTCAGGAGACTTTTCCCAGCAGAGATCTCGACAGCAGTTTGACATGTCAGGTGAGCATGTGAACTGGAAAAATGACTCGGGGGGGCTAAATCATGATCACATCCGCTGCAGATCATTCCAGGTTGCACGCCATCGTGTCAAAGACGTCCGCTGCTGGGATGCTCCACCTTTCCTGCGTGCGATCAATAAAGTTTTATCTGTTATTACTTTCCAATAAGGCACCCATAAAGCATTCATTAGTGCCACTAATAGAGTGCTGCAGCGAGGGCGTGCTGCAGTTAGCATCGCCCTGCTTCCCTCCACAAAAAGCCTTCGGGAGTTTTCCATTAGATTTTCCATTATTGCAGAAATCAAGCGCTGTGGCAAACACAAGTTTATGATACTGAGACGTTTCATGCAGCGAGGTAATCTCCACAGATGAACACAGTTTTTGTGATTTGGGGAAATGAAGCGAATGGACAAATGAACGGCTGCATGACGTCACCATCACCAACACTTAGCTTCCGACTGCAACGTACTACAAATGACAAACGATGGATCTATAAGTTGTAAAGTTGTGAAGATGAGTCTCCGTGTTCGACAAGCTGACGTTGTTAGCAGTCATGTTTGTTAGACACATGAATGCTCTTTAATTGAATGTTTCCGAACGTGTAAAAATGCTAACGTTTACTCTTTAAGAAAACGTTTCAGCTTGAAGGTGTCATTTGTAAGAAATGTCCAGATTTTGACGGTAGCTCCATTTACAGCTTCTCGGTGTACTGGACTCTGCTCTTCTTTGCTGTAGATTTCTTTGGCTGGAAAAAATAGCTGCTGTTAGCAAGTGGAGCAGTTAGCCGTGAAGCTAAGTGGTAGCTGAGAGAGCCTGCCTGCACCTCAGATGATGGGGGGAGTACATGTTGGTGAAGGGGTTCAGCAACCAGCCTCCCAGTGAGCACAGTGGACACCAGACTGGGACTAAACACTCCCTCAGAGACTGAACAGATCCAAGTTTGGAAACAGAGGATACAGTACAGAGGCGATTTACAGCGGCTCTGACCAGGACTATGAATCAGGGGATGGACAGGAGAAGAGAGAGAGAGCGAGGGGAATATTTTCACATCTTACTCTGTGAACTGAGTATTAATTTTTGGACCAAACCGGAGGTGACTGTGGAGCCAAACCAACACTGTTCTGGGGAGTTTCATTTAGTTCCTGTTGAGTTGAGTGTTGTGAGGACTAAAACACAAGACATGACGAGGCAGGCAGGTGATAGAACAAAAGGTGAGCTTCAAAATAACAAAGCTTGGGTTAAAATACAAAAGGCAGCAAGCCAAAGAAGCAGGACTGACGTGGCAAAATAGAACGGACGAACTAACAAAGAAAGAGAGGAAGACCTGGACTTAAATACACAGGAAGTGATGACTAACTGAACACAGGTGAGCAGGGAAAGTGGCGGGAAGAGAGGAGGAAAACACAAGCACCAAATACACAGGAAGCTCCATCAGAAGGGAGAGAAATAAAGACAAAGACAGGAAGTACCACAACAACAGCTGAGTGAGTTTTACGATGAGTTGACAAGGAACTTCAGCTTGTTTTAGTTCATTAAGGTATGGAGTTGTAGTTTTTCTTTCTTGACATTTAGTTGAGTGTTATCTTTTGTTCATTCATTATGCTAGCAGCTAGCACATATCTCCCAGCCTCTCTTGCAGTACAGGGTGGTATTAGGAGACAGGTTGGGCTGAGGCTAGCTGGTTAGCATTGTAGTTTCTGGGCTTTCCTCCTCCAATGAGTCGGCGTGTAGTTTGATGATAAAAGAATTCTGCGGAGGCAAGGCTGGGTGGAATGATAGAGCAAACTTTATTAAAACAGAATCTAGAGCCCTGCGTCCGGATCAGAAGCGGCCGCTTTCTGATATGATCAAATCCACGGAAAAAGCAATGCCAAAATGCTTCGCCCTCTGCCCGATCAGAGCTCCTATCAGCCTTTGATCTTAGGAGATCTACCCAGTGCCACCCTCCTTCTTCTCTTCCTGCACGGGCCTTTAGAGTCCCTTTTCCAGTACACACCCACTTCTTCTAATTGGTCACTTTGGTAAATTATCCAATAGACTAAAAGAGGAGTTGACCTGTCTTAAGCATCTCCCACCATTTGGCATGCAGGTCAAACTTAGCTAAGCACTTTGTCGTCCGTTACCTTTGGCCCCTCACAGTTAGAAGCCAACCTTCACTCACACAATGAAAATCAATTAGTCATGATTTAATCCAAATTAAGTAGATCAGTCATGATTGAATCTAACCTAAGTAGGTCAGAATGTGTTGTCCTCCAGATACCTCAGCATGCTAACTTCAGTAAACATCCCAACACAGTAAGGATGTTGCTCCTTTTCTTAACGTTTAAACTAAAATTATGGCGCCTTTCCTGGTGATCTGCCACATCGTGAAGTGCTGTGTCTTGTTTCCGTTGCACCGAGGTGGCCGAGAAATCAGGTATTGAAGGCTCCTGAAGTCATTATAGCTTTTACTTTACCATCTAATTAACGGTCTCATGTTTACAACCATGATTCAACAATCACAGAACAACACGAGAGGATCAGTCCGGTGTGAAACAACCGGCCCCGCGGTCGATATGAGGAGGTTCCTGTATTGATTAGGGTTACATGTTGGCGTGGCGGCGCTCTGTGCTGCCTCGGAGGCTGATGATGATGATGATGATGATTGGAGATAAATCAGAGCATCCTGCAGAGGCCGGGAGGAGTCAATCAGCAGTGCATCCAGGTGTGGCGAGGTGTGTTTAACGCAGCAGGAGGCAGCGGTCATGATTATATGACTGATTTACTGATTGACAGACGGCCTGCGACAACCAGCTTCAGGATTTTCTGTATCAGTGACCTTGAACATTGACAACAGCCGCCCAATTAGACCCGACTGAAAGAGCTCATCAGTCTGGTCCAAGCCGCCTGGGTCAGCCCAAAATTAAATATTAATTTTAGATTCTATAAAATGCCCCCAAACAAATGTTCTCACCTCTCTCTTTATTTGCTCTTTACCAGCTCTGGTGAGACGCCGCAGGCACAATTTATGCGCTCAAGCAGCTGCTGATTTTCCTCCTGTCACAATAAATCCCTTCACTTGATCCGTCAGATATTCTCTTTTTTTTTTCGTCTTCTTCTTAAAAACTGTCTTTTTTAAAATGTTCCTGGTTTTTATCTGACACAATCTGCATCATTATCACGCAGGGAGGAAGAAAAGCATCTTGTTTCCAACCTGTGTGGGTGGAGGAGATGATTAATGCATAAAAACCTGCCATTAAATCATAATGCTAAGCTCCTTGAAGGCTGCCCGGCACACTGAAGACGCAGGATGTTCGAGGCGTGGGCAGTCCGGTTTTAAACTGTCTGTCATGTCGCAGAGCATTTCAAGCGTATTAAAAGGGATGATGGAGCAGCTTTGATCTTCCCTCGCTCGGGATAAATATTTGAACTTTAATGAACTGAAAGAAAGGAAGACTGGAGAACAGAATATGAAGAAAGAGAGATAATAAAGACACAGGCTGAATAATAAACTATTCATGAGGAAAAGTACCTTGCTCCGCCCTTTCCTTTTGAACCTTCAGGACAAAGCTGCAGCTCACTGGATCGGTAAATAACATACACTTGGACAAGTTCACTCTGTCAGCGCTGCATCCTTCAGGGGCGCCGCTGTGCGTCACTGTGAGGTAATTAAGGGTTGTGGGTTCGGGACCTTTTCTGCTTCTGTCTGCCTACACGGCGCACATTTGTCCTTAAATACTGCGCGCTGTTCTCTGGTCTGTAATTGCAGTGTAGGGAAACAGTCCAGTGACAGTTTTTTGCAGCAATGATAAGAACTTCCCTCATCTCTGCTGCTTCTCTGCACGTGTGTGTGTGTGTGTGTGTGTGTGGTTCACATATGCAAAGACACGTGCGGAAACAAACACATGCATACTTGCACACGAATGCACAATGACACACAACAAGGAAAAGCACACACACACACACACACAATCTGTTCTTTAGCACAGAGCTCACTGACGTTAATAAGTTTTGTGTTTGTCGTTAAAGAAATGCTTTTTAACAGATGTGCAGATTTGTGTGGTTGCACTGTAACTGATTAATCAATGAGTCAGTCAACAGAAAATTAATCAACAAGCTTTGAGAACGATGCTTCACTCAGAGGATTCAGCTTTTAATCACTTGAAGAGGCTGTTTGTGAGAAAAGTTGATTTTTGATTCTCATTCCTAACTTGTCAGATACGAGGCCTCTGGGATGGCGGCCGACCCGTCCAACCATCCCAGAGCGCTATTATATGCTGCCCTGTATGAATGCCAGGGGGTTGGTGCCTTGCTCAAGAGCACCTTAGCCGTGCTCAGGTTGTGAGCTGGCACCTCTCTGGAGTGAGTGAGTCTTGCACCAAGTCAAGTTCCTACAGACTCCTAACACTCCTAACACCCTGACTAAGAGATCCCTCCTTCCTCTCTACGTCACCACACGTTTGCACAACTCCTTTCTTTATTTCCAGGCAGTTCTCTTTGTTTCTTTCTCTTCTTTATGCATTTTACATAAAAATCGACACCATACTTTATTGAATGAGACTTGATACTAGACACTGAGACCATAAAATCTTTAGGAAACATCTTACTGGAGTAATTAATCAAATGAGATGTTAGGATAATTTCTCATAAGCTTACATTAAATTTGACTTCTTTTGAAAACCAGGGGAACTGTTGAAATATTTCCCTACAAGTTAAAAAACGTGAACCTGCTGGTGGCGCTAACCCGGAGATTCCACCAGATACCAGTCTGCTGCGTTACAGCTCCGATCCGGTTTTGCTCCACCACCCAGCAACTTCCACCGGTTGGGTTTTGAGTCCGACATGGCGCGGTACTGTCAGACTACTGGCGTCGTGAGACCGAGGAGTTCCCACGATAATCACATAATTACTCGCGACCGCGGTTATAGGTCTGTGTTATAAACACAACAACAGGAAGTGTTCCCGACTGAAGGATTAGTACAAGAGCTTGTGTTTGTCTCATTTTTGACAGTTGTGTGCTGGCGTCAACGCGGAGTGTTTTATTTTGAAAAGTAATCAGAAGTTATATTGTTTCGGTGCGTGACTTCCTGTCTGCTCGGTGCTAAATTCAGCTGAATTGCTGCGTCGTGAAATAGAAGCCCTGTGTATTTGTTCCGGAGGGTTTCGGACGGCCGGAGTTGGACGGAGCAGATGCGTTAACTGGCGGAGACGTAACGCAGTGGATACGTATCGGGTGAAATCTCGGGGTAAATGTAAAGTCAGGAGGTCGCCAGAGTCTGAAGGGTTCATCCTCTTTGGACCATGAATGAAATGTTGGTTGGTTCCAACAAACATCATGCTTTTTGTTTTCTGTCATTACAAACTGAAAATCTTATAAAATCTTAAAAATACAAATATATGGAGTTCACATCGGGCTCTGTTGATCATCACCATGATCCTTTCGTACTCTCACTACACTTTAAAGCCATTGCAGATGTTTCACCTGAGGCTGATTCAGGATCAGCAACAGGCACAATAAACATCACGTTACACAACAAGCGGATGAATCATTAAATCTCTGTTGCATCATCATGTACCTGAGCTCTACTGGGGCTTCAATCAATTCCAATCTGAAGTTTCTGTCATTGTCAGACGGAGATACAAAGTCACTGCTTGCCACTCAAGATGGGGGAGAAGGAAAAAAAAATCAATAACGTCTGAACTATTCCCGGCTTTTCACAGCCATAACGTGGCAACTCGAAGTGACAAGGGAGGTCACATGGAAAAGAAGAGCCAAACAGGCTGGAAATAGTGGGACAGACTGAGTGTCTTCAGCGGGAGGCATTTTTAGGATGTTTAACACGGAGGCAGGAGAAAGATTGACGTGGGAAATAAAATATTATTGTACATTAACAAATAAAAAGGGAGGATATTGAAGGCAAAGTGGGGTCAAAGACTTCTGTTTGCTGCTTTCTGGTGACTTTTTAAGAATGAAAAACTGCAAAAACAGCAGCAGAAGACCTCAGTTCAACATATTTCATAGTCAGGCCCATGTTTCAGTCACCCAGCCTTCATCAGGTAGGTTCATGCTCCGAGGTAGGACGACCAAAACATGGTATTTAAAGGGATATTCCGGTGTAAGTTTAATCCATGGTCTAACACACCGTGAAACTGTGTTAGACTCCCTCTCGAGAGATCAAGTTAGCAGACCGCTAATTTACGGAATTTTATCAACCTCAGAAACGACCGCACGACAACAATACACTGCAGTAAATGGATCCAAATATAAACCGCCACCAAAAAGCCACAAATAATGCTCAGAACAGCACCAAACTTCAGCAACAGTACAAATAGGGTCTCAGCACATAGTCCGGGGCATCTAACCTCCGCTAGCTTAGCTGGATTTCTACTGAAAAGCTGACTAAATTTACCACTCTTCTGCAGCAGCTTCCTGTTGACGGGAAGTCCCGACGAGTCGATTACCGAGTGCAGTAGAGTTCCTCGGCTCATGGATGAAAATGTATGATTATGACTCCATGGAAAAGCAATCAAAGTTCATATGTGTCTTACCTGCCAGTTTATAACAGTTATTATCGAGAGCGGACAGGGAAAAGAACGGAATTGAGCATTTCTAACCGCACTCGGTAATCGTCGCGTCGGGACTTCCCCGACCCGGAAGCTGATGGAGGAGAGTTGAACTCTGTTTTTAGCTTCACAATAGAAATCCAGCTAAGCTAGCGGAGGTTAGATGCCCCGGACTATGTGCTGAGACCCTATTTGTACTGTTGCTGAAGTTTGGTGCTGTTCTGAGCATTATTTGTGGCTTTTTGGTGGCGGTTTATATTTGGATCCATTTACTGCAGTGTATTGTTGTCGTGTGGTCGTTTCTGAGGTTGATAAAACTCCGTAAATTAGCGGTCTGCTAACTTGATCTCTCGAGAGGGAGTCTAACACAGTTTCACGGTGATTTAGACCATGGATTAAACTTACACCGGAATATCCCTTTAAAGCTCCGAGGTAGGACGACCAAAACATGGTATTTAAAGCCTGTCAGTGCGACCCTCGTGCAGGTTGAGGCTGAGGGTTCAAATCCACCCTGTAGCTTTTGTATTTGTCCGTCATAAAAACTTTAATTTAACGCTTGTAACTGAAGTTGAGTAGGACGTCACTTGTACATCAACATTTGAAAGTTCAAAAGACGTCTAACAACTACGCCACATTAACTTTCACCCTGGTTCTGTGTCGTCAGGGATGTTTGAATGATCTGAATCTTTCCGACATGTTTTCGCTCAGAGGGCTCAACCACATCCGCAACCGTCCGACCAAAAGGCTGCTGGGAAGGAGCAACACTGAAGAGTTTGTTACACTGAATTTGCATCAGCTGAAATCGTTGTTTCCTCTCGTTCTGGTTGTTGACTTTTACCTGCTCGAAGTCATTTAGCTGCGGCAGAAAACACACTTGAAAATGACAAGAAGACTAATACGCGGCCCGGCGACATCACTCCCGAATCAATGGAGGCAATCAGGCGATGCGTAATGAGGCGAAGCTGCGTTCAAGAGCTGCTAATTTTAATTAATGTAATTCTGTGATGAGTTTTGTTGCATTTCCAGAGAGCAAAATGAAGACGTTTCACTGACAGTGGAGAAACAAGGGGAACAAATGTTGGTACAATTATAAACGTTTCCTACTACACGTGCCCGTCCTTTACCAAATTGTTTAAGTTTTTCACCGTACATTCCTTCCAACAACTTTTCCTCGCCTTAATTTTGATATCCAAACATGAAAAATATGATAATGTGGCTCCCAGTGTGCGCCGTATAATCTCCTGACAACACTCTGAATCTGAATTTCAGATCCTGTGTTCATTTCACAGTTTTTTAACACACTGTTTGATTTTTTTTTAGGGAGCATCAACATCAGAGCAGCCATCAGAATAATATGCTGCCATTTTAACACATCTGAAAACCACGAGGACGTTCATATTTGTGCATGTCGTGCAAAGAATGATAACATTTCTACCATATGAGTCACATTATAATTACATACGGTGGCTTCCAGGTGGAGAGGCAGAGAGGATGGCAGTCGTGTCACAGCTCGGTTCGACAGCTGCCAAGCCAGAGACGACTGCACAACACAGGGTTTCAAGTTTTGTAAAGGTGAAATCACCGGCGGATCGGGACATTTTCCAGCTGTGATTGTGCGACAAAATCAGGTATTGTACGCCAAAACGTGGTCTTGTTGTTGTTTTCTGAGTGCCAACATCTTTAGAGTAAAGTAGACTGCAGCAGTCTGCCTGTTTTGTGCGGCTACTCCAAGTTCTTTAAATCTCAATTTGAGAGGGAAGAAATTAGACAGTTCAGAAGGAAAAGATACAGTAATTTCAGCAAATGCCAGATAAGGACATGTGTGTGTTTTTTTAATGACATAGACCACATTGACCTGTAGTCAGAGGAGTCATGACCTCTGTATGTTGTGGACAAAAAGGGAGAAATAGATTGACAAAACTCCTGCGAGTCGAAGGAGGACAGGTCGGTTTAATAAACCACAGAAACATTGAACTCTGACTCAGGAGTCCGCCGCTCGCTTCCCGTTTCCTCCCGACTGTCCAGCAACAAACACAAACAACACATTTTGTTGTTCAATTTGGAGGACAGATTGGAAAATGGTGTTTTTTCTGACCTCCACTCAGACTCGGGCTGTCTGAGGGGCGAGAAAAGTAAAAAAACAGGGCAGCGGAGTCACCAGAAAGTCAGGAGGCAATCAAGGTGAAACTTCCAAATCCTGGTTAAGATAAAATTGTTTTATTGTGTGAAAACTAACAAACACCTGGAATAAAAACACTGGAAATACATTTAGGGGCAAGTAGAGGTGCAGAGAGGGCAGTAAAAGAACAACTTTTCAGCCTGGTGTTAAATTCAGGTCAGGTCAGTTTTGTTGATAAAGTCCCCGGGCCTCAAGAAGCTTTAAAGTCTGCACAGCGTTCCTGTTCAGATCAGGAAAAGCTCGCCGAGTTTGAACTTATCTGTGGTTTTGCAAAACTGTTCTTAGCTAACATTTAAGAACGATATTTCCCCGAACTAACCAGGTCGTTTGGTGCCTTAACATTAACCGTAGTGTTGTCACGTAAACCAGCTGATTGAAGACGCAGATAAATGGTCATTAAAGTGAAACTCTCGCCAAAATGCAACCAAGGCTTTTTTTTGTAAATGTACCCGAGTCAAACCTTCGTGTAAAAGCATAATTACGATGAAAGAGGCACTTTTAAGATCGACCGTATTTTCGTTTTCAGGTCAAACTCATTTTCAATGGGAGTGCTACGGACACTTTTACGATAGCATCAAAATCTCTCTGTTTAAAACAGTAAGAAGTCTCGACACAACATGAAACTTTGCTGGTAGTATCACCAGGGTCTCTACACATGAACACGAGCATTGAGAACATTGTTTGTGTACACAGAGTTTACTAAAAAGAAGGTTTTTGAACAACTCACGTTAGCAGTAGCTTGTTCCGCTCGCCGCCGTCCTGCCAGTGGAGAAGTGTCGATCTCAGAATGTGACGTAACCTGGAGGACAGTTAAGGTGGAACTACTGTCTTCTTTCAACAACTATCTACGAGAGATCTCACATGAACGAAAACACGCTAAATATTAAAAGTGCCTCTTTCGTCGTAATTATGCTTTTGTACGAAGGTTTGACTCGGGTACATTCACAAAAAAAGCCTTGGTTGCATTTTGGCGAGAGTTTCATTTTAAATCTGAAACTCTTTCATGTGTTTTAAAGGTCATTAACTAACAACACATTCTGGATTTCCTCTGAGGTGAAGTCAGAGTTGCAGTTGCGGTTAATAAAATGTTGAACGTCGCTCGATGAATGACGCAACCAGCCACCGCTCTGACCTCCACTTCTCAATCTTCACTTCCTGCGCTGACAGTGATGCTTCTCGGTGCGTCACAGATTTCCTCCAGCGACCCCCAGACACATTTTGAGACACCTTGGAGGAGAAAATGTGAAGAGTTTCCCGGAGCGCTGATCCCCAGGCTCCCCTCCTGACCTCCAGTCCTGCCCTGCCTTCCTCTGAGGCGCCGTGATGATGAATCCGTGTTAGCAGCTTTTCCTCCAGCGGTGCAGCCTCTCAGGATCATTACGAGCAGGAACACCTTTCAGAGAGCCATTTGGACGAGACGAACAAGCTAACAGCATAAGTGGGGAAAAGTTAACTTCTGTCCAAGTCTGTCTGAGTGTTTCCATTATTAGAATTCAGACGTTTCCCAGAGCTCAGATCACAGACGGACGAGAGGCACTTTGTCATTTAGAAAATCCTCAGCTGAGATAGAAGTTGAGCTCAGCGCTCAGGAGAGTCTGGACACCTTCTGTCATCAGGTAACAAAACTGTCAGGAAACAGCCGACTGCAGGATTCTCATTCTGACTCTCTGGTCTTTATTCTGAAATATCTGCTGCTCATCCGAGACACAAAAGATTACATGTACGTAAACCCGTGGCTGGACTTTATGTCTCCACACTCGTTATTGACGTGATAATCACAAAAGCATTGTTTGTGTAAATGTCAGAGAGAGAATCAATCTGATTGAATCCCTCCTCCGGACCACCACCAGTATCAGACGTGTTACGTATCAGACGTATGAAGGATGCTGAGGATGCTGGAGTGTTGTGTCACTGCTTCTTTAGAGTATAAATATCCTCTTAGCAGCCGGCCCGGTGTGAATTAAGTTCTTAACGGATGATTTTGCACCTCATGAGTCCAAACACACACTGATCCACGTCTCGCTTCAGGAGCACCGGCGCCGATTTTTGATCTGTTCTTCACATTCCTTCTGATGAAAAGCAGCACAGGTCACTGATTTCTGTCATTTTTTAGAAACAAACATATGATTTGATTCAACTATCAGATGATTTTTGTGTGTTTTTGTGTTTCCTTATTCTTCAGCCAACTTTGATCCAATGACGTCCCGTGAGAGCGTCGGGCGGCTGTGACCTCATCATTCACGTCGTCGCGCTGTTAGTCCAGTTCCTCGGAAAGGAAACTTTTGCAAAGACGCAAGTCATTGCAAACAAGGTTTCAGCATCACATCTGTCACCAAACAAAAGAGGCAAACTCCCACATACTGTATGTAAAAACACAATATGGCTCCAAGTTTACTTTTTTATTAGTATATTTTATTGTCTAAAATATGAACAAAGCTTCCAGATCTGAAAAATGAAGCCAATGCAAAAGTGCTTTAAACCTGCAGTCTTTCTAGCGGCCAGCAGGGGGCAACTCCACCGGTTTCATCTGTAAGTCGATTGAATGTAAGCTTATGAGAAAATGTCTCCACTTCTCACGCGATTCATCAATCAAGTGAACAGTTTCCTGATGAGCTGACGGTCTCAGTCACTAGTTTCAGGTCTACGCCTGCATGTCCCACAATGCAACCTGGCCGCTGAGTGACATCACTGGAGCCACTGAAGGATTTATGCTTTTATTTTTTTCTGTTCTGACGAGTAACAATTAAATTTTTCTTCTCCGCAGCATCTGGTGCAAAGACTTAAAGCCACAGCTCTAACTAACGCAGGTCAGCTGTCCTCAGTTTGTCTTTGCTGCAGGATCATAAAACTCAAAACTACAAAAACAGCCCGACCTGCTGATGTGGTCACGTGACGAACCGACCGATAAACATCATCCATTTGTTACACTGACGCACAAAAGCAGAAAGAGCTGGCGTCCAACAAGCGTCCAAAACTAATTAACGTTCCTACATAATTAATGGCGGAGAGCAGCTGTTATTAGAGTTGTTGTAATGACTCACATTAGTCACTGAGGGTTTTCTCTCTTTCCAACTTAATGTCTTTCTGTTTGACAATCAAACCTGAGTAATGTCTCAGGAAGGGAATTACACCAGGGCCCAAAGGTCAGGAGTGACCAGCTCTAATCCCACTGATAAATCATCACTCACGTCCGACTGGAACCGACATGAACGCTTCACGAGAGGAAACAGCACAGAGAAAAAGTCTTCGTGTTACATTTATAAAATGCACCTTGTAGTTCCACGAATCCAACGATTAACGCTCACATTCGGTGAAACATGTTAAAGCTGATATTTTAATGTTCAGACTGCAGGGAGTGATGATCGCCACCGCCTACATGCACAGAACACTTTCTAAAATGTCAAGGTGAACACTGCAATTTGTTTAATTTTGAAGCCGCTCACTTGTCACTTTACTTCGTCATTAACTCGTCATGTGACATTAAAGAGCAGCTTCACTCTGACAGACGCCAGAAGGAGAAGTTTTCATAACGGGTTGTCAAATAAATGCCAGACTTTCTGAGGGTTCAGAGTTTTTGTCTTGACCTTTGAACCAGGAGCTTTCAATCACGTCGAGTGGCCTTCATCTGTAGACGGAGTTCACTCAGCTGTCGAAGAATACAGCAGACGTTTACATGTCCGTGTTTTTCATGGACGATGAGTCGTAGTTCTGTGAAAACTGGACGAACTCCATCTGATGAAGCTCATGTGATATGACTGAAAGCTGAAAAGACCTTCCTCAAGTAGTTGATATTGTCAGATAGAGAAAAAGAAGCAGTAATACTTTGTAAAAATATGTTAAAGTCGTAAAAGGAAAATCATTTTCTGTGTTCTTTCGCTTCTTAAAGCCATAATTTTGGTTCATATTGTAAAAGAAGCGGATAAATTCTATCTTAGATTGACAGAAAACCTCAAACAAAACCAGTTCTGCAGCACAGAGGTGAGTTTCTACAATCACAGATCAGATATTTATGAATGATTAATGATTTATATTCTGCAGCAAAAGGTTTGAGACTGTGTGCCACGAGCTGATTGTTGAAGAAGAGTCCTGGTACACGATGGCTTCAGGCACAATCCTGATAATTGTCTGTCCTTTGCCAGGTGTGATTAGATGATTCAACTGAAAACCAGGAGGATCAGAGCCTCGACTCAACAGGAGCCCACACAGGTGTCAGTGGACATTATTGACGAAGCAGCGCCATCTTCTGGAAGCAGCCGCAGCAGCACAGGATGGAGGGGGAGATGGAGGCATTGTGCAAAATCATCACAGTGAAGATTTTATCTAATCCAGTTTCTACTTTGTCTTTAATTTGTAAAGCAAATGAAGCGGAGGAGTGAAGCTCATCAGGCAAATGTTTGGTTGGACAAATAAACTTGTGTGCATGTGTGCAGATGAGCGAGGAGAACGTCTGATGCAGGACAGTGAATCAGTCTGCTCAACATCTGATCCCTGTCAGCAGGAACTCTGTAAATAGCAAGTAAATACTTCACTGCAGCAAAGACAGTGAGAGGACTGACAAGTGTGAGAGCGACAAGTCAGATCATCTGGACGAATGATTCAGAAAGGACAGACAAAAGATTATATTTCCAAAAGAAGAAGAATTGAGGCTGTTTATCATGTGTGAAACGTCAAACGTCTGGACACACACAGATAAACTCTGACAACATTCAGCTTCAATAAATGTGTCTTGAAAAAGGTCGACTGACCCACATGTGATTAACAGAGAACATGTTGTGCCGACTGTCAGAGACAAAGTCTGTGAAGGGTCAGGTTGTTCCAGCCTGCCAGAGGATGTTTAAAAAAAGAAATACTTGATTCAAGACTCAACACAGCCTTGGTACACACACACACACACACACACACACACACACACACACACACACAGTAGAACCTTTAACCCACATATAGATTAAAACTGTGTTATCCTGCAGCTACTATAATAATGTGTATTTTCACCGCTGAGTTTGGTGACGTCAGATAATTCACCGCTTCTCTCCGTCAAACTTCGACCTGCGCACAGGTTCAATTAGCCAGAACTGGTAGAAACACCTGTGTCAGAGTGTGCAGGAACTATTAATGACTCAGGTGTCATTGTACAACTTTTAAATTGTTGTGTTCACATTATGATTTTGTGTTTTTGGCACAAAAATGACACTGTTGGCTGCTTAACTGCTGGATAAATTATCATTTACAGGTTTACAGATCCAGTGTGGAGCCTCCTGAACGGCTCACAGAGTCTGTTTGATATTTAAGATTTAAAATGTGGTCGATAACATCCGTACTTTTGAGACGGATCACAACAACCAGTTCCTCCAGTTCTCTCTGAAGAACACAAACCAGTGACTCGTTTTACCTCCTGCTTTAGTTTTTGTCTCAGAAGCCCCTTTTAGATAGAAAAGATGGCACATCTGCAGCAGGGTAAAGGCTGCAGTGTGCCGCATTGTCTATCTAAAAGGGAGGTGTGATATTCCTTCTTTTCCAAAAAGCCGCCACTTGGCCTCCACTTGGGTAGGCGTAAACATGTGACGTAACGTGAAGCATGAAGTTGGGCGTGAACAGTGAAGCAGGTCGAATTTGTCTTCAAAATAAGAGCTTTACATTGCATCCCATTGGAGTTTAGAACTGGGTTCTTAGCGGGGGGCTTTTAATTTGAAAGTAGCGACAACAACAAGCGGACAACGAAGACAGCTACAGCGAAGACAGAGACCGAGGAGACACTAGCATCTCCTGGATCTCAGCGGCTGTCCAGTTGCTCATCTTGACGTCCGCAGATGAAGTGATGGACTGACTGCTGTGATCAGCTGGTTTTAAAACAGTGCAGGTCATCGACACCTCCGCCCATCTCACGCAATTGCCGGCACATCGACGGTTCAGATTTACAGCAGTGGAGGTGGAATTAAGCGTATCCTCCGAGGCGTCAATTTGGCAGATCAAAACAGACCCCCAGTTTACTGCAGTCTATCTAAGGCCTTGTCCACATGTACCAAAACGATCGTTTTTTTCTCCATCTTCTTCGGCATCATTTCAAGAATATTTGCGTCCATACAGATCCACTGAAAACGACTGTAGTTCATATTCCAGGCCTCTAGGTGGCGCTTGAAATTCACCAAAAACGGAGAAAGAGAGACGGAGCATGTGCAGAAAGCTTGCGCTGTAAACAAACAGAACGTAGACGGAGAAACCGAACACAACAAGAAGAAGATGAAAATGGCGAGTGCAAGGAAACCAGAACCAGTTTGTGTGGACCGATAATGAGGTCGAGCTGCTGCTGCGACTCACACTCAACTACAAGGAGAGTAAGATGCAAGAAACACGAACACGAGCATGTAGTCCGCCATTGTTGTTGTTGTTGTTGTTGTTGTTATGAGACGTCGCGGGGTTCAGAGGTCAAAGGCGAGGGGGCGATGGCGTCATCATTTCGGAAAGTATGTGGATTCGCCATCCACACGAAAACGCGAGGGCTGCGTTTTGGGATTTTTCCACCCTGAGACCCGGTTTCAAAAAAGTGTGTTTACAGGATCCGTGTGGACGGTCGTCGAAAATGATGCAAAACATTTGCATTTACACAAAAGAGCCCTAAATCTGCGGACCGAGCCGCAAAAAGGACGGCCAGCTGCTTCTTTATCTCACTTGAGATTTTGAAATTTGGGTGAACTGACCCTTTAAAAAGATGAACTTTTGACTCCACTCTCCGTCTTCAGCGGGTCCAGACAGCCATTTAATGTTCTGTCTGTGACTTTGTTCTGTTGTAACCCAGTCCGGAGGAATCTCATTAACACCGGTGCTGCTGGTGGCCGACACAGATTGGGTTTTTATTCCCTGCAGGTTTTTTATCATCCTGCCAAAAAATATTCACAATCTTGAGCTGCGCGCTTGTAATAATTACATATCCATTCAAGTTCACAGCGCTGATGTGTTGTGTGTAGCCGTCCATAAACACACAAACACACACACACACACACACACACACACACACACACACAAAATATGTTCGTAAAGACCTGAAGAATGAGGATGAAGGTTCGATGCCTTGAGTTACATCTGAATTACATCTCAGATTTAATGGATTTCTCTTTCACGCCGCTGTGTTTGCTCAATACTCGAACCATTCATATCGAAAATGCAGAACCCAATTACACGTCTCGCCCAGAGATATGCGTGATGGATCCTTTCATAAGCTTTTACAGCTCGCAGAGTCTGAATGGAGTCGCTGTGAGTTGTCTGCAGCATTAATGCGATTTATAAACGCAGGAGCGTTTCACGAGGGTTCAGCTGATTCTTGCACTCAGCTGAAGAAATGCAGAAGTAGGTGAGATTTTACTGCAAATATAAAAATGTAAACAGATTCAGTGTATTTCCACATCCAGGCAGAAACACTTCAGAGCGTGTGAAGCATCATCCGTGGAAGCAATGACGTGATTTGCACTCTGGATGAGGAGACGCAGAATCCCAAATTTAAAGCAGCTACAAGGAGCTTTTATTTTTTAAATTCTGGCGCCCCCTGTGGATAAAAGCGGTACTGCTTCCACAGATCTCTATCTGACTGATTTGTTTTGAAAGCGAGTGAAAGAAAGATGCAACATGTTTTTAATACCATGTCTTTTTTTAAACAAAGCTGTTTGCAGGATGCAGAGTGCCAAGGTTACGTTTCTGTTTCCGTCTATGTAAGATTAAAGTAAAACTCTCGCCAAAATGCAACCTAGGGTCTTCTTGTGAATGTATATGAGTCAAACAGCATATAAAAGCATAACTACGACAAAAGAGGCACTTTTAAGATTTTCCGTTTTTTTCGTTTTCGGGTCAAACTCATTTTCAATGGGAGTGCTACGGGCACTTTTACGATAGCATCAAAATCTCTATTTTAAAAACAGTAAGAAGTCTCGACACAACATGAAACTTTGCTGGTAGTATCACCAGGGTCTCTACACATGAACACGAGCATTGAGAACATTGTTTGTGTACACAGAGTTTACTAAAAAGAAGGTTTTTGAACAACTCACGTTAGCAGTAGCTTGTTCCGCTCGCCGCCGTCCTGCCAGTGGAGAAGTGTCGATCTCAGAATGTGACGTAACCTGGAGGACAGTTAAGGTGGAACGCTCCTAAAGCTTAGTTCCATATAAATGCAGGATAATTCGTTGTTTTGTCGTTAGAGAAAAACAATATTGACCTTGAAGTTGAAAAAGGAGCCTCATATAAGAAACAAAACTAAAATAGAAAGCAGGAAAAGTCACGTGAGATCTCTCGTGGATAGTTGTTGCTGGAAGACAGTAGTTCCACCTTAACTGATGACGATCTAAACGTCGTCTTTATTAAACTTCTGAGTGTTCAGGCAGTAAATACTTTTCATGATTTAAATTTCCTGCATTGTGTGAAGCTCTTTGAAACATCAGTTCTAAAATAAAGATTATTCTAATTATATCATATTTATCTGCTCTGGATTTTGTCTCAAAGGCTGCAGGCTCACAAGATGATTTGCAAAAATAGATTATATTTTGGGGCAGAAACAATCATTTAATTTATATTTTAATTCACAGGTGACACTTTATAATTAGAATATATACCAACAAAAGATTCTGTAATCAAAGAACAGTTTGTAGATAAAACTGTGGTTGGAAAAATACATATATTTACACGACATCTCTTCTTTTATGACAATTTAAGAGCATAATAACCGACTGAATCAAAATATGTTATGGTTTTAATGTATTTAAGTGCAAGAATTAACATTGTTAAATTAAAAATGGTTCATGAACATCTTAAAAAAAAAAATTTAATCTTTTTAATGTATGCCGTAGAATTTGTGCGTTTTTTTCTCTTTTTATTTGATTGATTTTTCTCTGTTCGTGAATTTGTTTTGTCATTTTCTGCTTCATCATCCAGCTGTTGAGCAACAAAAGCCATAAAACTTGATCAAACCATCAGTGTTGTCGATACGTAACGTATAAACCTTCGACACCGCCGTCTGTGTGATTCATCCTCGCCCATCAAACGTGAACCTGGGAGAGAAATCAACAGTATGGATGAAAACGTGTTGAGTGAAATAATGAGTCCAGTGTTCTGTGGCGCCGGTCCGTTACTAATCCATGTATGACATTAACAGAACCTTATCACGGCGTGCAAAATTACCTCCGTGTAATTAAACGCTCTGAGCGTTGTATCCTGCAAACAACACCACAGTTTAAACCCTGTAATCACATTTTTCATAGCTCCGCTTCACACAAACGTTTCAGTCACAGTGAAGTTAGATTTATATATCAGGAATTAGAATTAATTAGAATGAGACTTTCTGACCTCGTTGAGTCTCAGAGGCTCAGAACTACGACCAGAACAATCAGTCACTTCTTTTAAATCACTTCTTATAACAAACATTTATAGAATTGCTTTTTTTTCAACAGATTTTCCGTCTTTCATCCGTCTATTTATGTGTTTTTACTTCCTCTGATGTGATGTCGTCTTTTAATCGTCTTTCATTGATTTTATTCTCTTATTCATTTCTATTTCTGAATTACTGTTCCTCTCTTTCTTTTGCTCTCATCACTTTTATTCCTTGTACTTGTAATGACTCATATCGACTTTTCGTCTTCACCTTCAACGCGGCTGCCTCTCGTATGACTTTTTATTCTGTGATATCGTCTTACTGACTTTTCTGCGAAGCACTTTGTAAACTCTGCTGTATGAATAAAGTGTATATTATCTATAATGGCGGCCTACATGTGATCTCTAGAAATAATTTAAGCTTTAAGGCAACTCATCAATGTCTTTATAATAACAATGTTCCACAGCTTCCATTTGCCAGGAGATGAGTTTGCTTTTCTCTGCAGAGACGTCGGACAGAGTCTAGCTGGTGAACGTAGCGGAGCATCAAGCAGCTAAAGATCCAGATATTTCCCCGAGGAGACGATGGAGGCCGACACTGAGCCACAGGAGAGCGACTATTGAGTTTACATCCATCAGGTTGACACGACTCCAGATGAATGATCACGCTGCTCTCGTGCTAACTGCCCCAAGTGTGAGTAGGCACATTCGCCATTTAATGTTTTTTAAGGTGATAACATGTCAGAGAAGGTGGAGCCAGATGTAGTCGAAGGCAGGCGGGAAGATCGATGGAGGAAACAAGGAAGTGTGAGAAACAGGCGACGGCAGGATCAGGGGAACAGAACAGATGAGTGACCTGAAGACTGGATTAAAATACAAAGTAGACTAAGGTGATGTGTGAGGTGGAGGGAGGTGGAGAAACACTGAGGACAGCGCTGATGAAGGTGGTGCAGTCCGAGGGAAAAACCACAAAACCAGAACACAAAAACATGATTATAAGACAGAATCTGCAGGAATATTATAGTGTTGTTAAACTGAAATCAACTGAAGCTGAGTTAATTATATCTTTTAGACTTAAATTCAAGATTTTATACAATCTATTTCTATTATTAAAATATAGGTAACATATTGAAAGGTTCCAGTAAAAGAGACATTTACAAAACAACTTGGAAACTGTTTGACATCACAGCAGATACGGAACAAATCTCTGTTTGTTCCAGACGAACACAATCCAGCTTCAGCGTTAATTAAACAAAGATCTACGCTTGTTTAGAGGAGTTATATTAAACATAATACCATATTTGTATCGGATGCCTTGGACATAAACAAACAGGGAGATGTTTTTTGTCTTTGAAGCTCATTTTTATCCCTCATCATCATCATCATCATCATCAGGTAAGCGGGCGTAATCATGCTGTTAACGTGAGAGTGCACCTCATTTGGGGGTTTTACCAAATCTCTAATCAATACGTAAAGTAATCCAGTCAGACTGCAGGGCAGCAGCAGGGAGCATCAGTCACACAGATCCATTTCATCACGGGGTTAAAGGTTAACAGCTGACCCTTCAAACGTCACCTCTGGGCGCTCGCTGGATGACTCCGTGCTGTGTGAGGCGGCCGATCGTCACATTAAACAGCAGGACAAAGTAAAGCGAGCTCTGTTACAGTAATTGCTCTCACATCTCATCCGTCTCCAGGGAAACATAAAAGTTTACTGTCTGTCTGCAGCAAAGGAAACCTTCAGTGATCAATATTCATGCTCATCTGCTTTTAGCCTGACCTGTGACTTTACAGGGATCATATTAATCCGTCTGCTGACGTGATCTACAGGGACAAACATGATTTCGATCGTTTGTGTTCTTCACATGCTACGAGCTGCCTTTCTTTTATTCTCATGATCTAGTTTGGTAACCTGTCCTTTACCTGAGTGTGTTCAGGAAACACGATCCCGTCTCAGCCGTCACACGGAGCTCTCGGCTCCGTGTGACGGCTGTTTGTACAAACACACGAGCACTTTGTGGCTTTCAGCAGGTCGGCATCAACAAAGGCAGAGAGCTCAGGTGAGCTCAGGTGAGTCTGCACGTGGAGTCCAAAGACCGAAATCAAACAGGAAAGAGTCCGTCTGGTTGGACTGAGGGAGGTGTTGGTCAAACATAAATACGTACGACTGTATATGAGATGTTTCTAATGGAGAGCTGAAAGAGGTTTTCAGCGCTCATCAAATATTGACTCAGTTCCCACAATAAAGTGAAATTATGAACCCTCTGGAAGAAGTAAAATACATTCTTCCTCTTGCTAATGAAAAGTTGAATCCATAAGAAATAAAGGGATCATTTATCAACTCAATACCCTCAAGAGTTCTGGCAGAAAAGCAGGATCCGTCTGGCTCATACTACCAGAAATGCAAAGTGAAGATGCTTGAAGAAAAGATGGAGGCAAAGAGTTGTGCGAGTGTGCTGACGTATTATTGAACACACACAGCGGTGGTGTGATTGTAGCAGAACCCGACCCAGCTGCAGACACCAGGGAGCGAAAATGGTGAAACAAAAGGCAAAAGATAATAAAAAGCTGATCAAAAAACCAGCAGGTGGAAAAAAAAAAATAAGAACCAGGTGAAACACAAAACACACAAAAACTAAAACAAACCAAATAAAGCGACAGGAGCTGAGACGACGACGCAGATGAAACACGAGGAACAAACAAACAGGAGGCTGATCAGGGACAGGTGACATCATCAGGACAATCAACAAGAGACAGAGACAGAAAAGACAAACGTGAAACATGAGGAGGAACCTGACGGAACAAAAAACATGAAACAGAATCCAAACATCGTGACAGACTCTCACAAACTGTCAGGAACAGTCAGAGACATAAAGTGTTCATCAGCCTGGTGAATATTATTGAAGATGAAACCTTCTTTTCTGCAACAGGCAAAAAAAACAAACAAGCTCCAGTGAAGCAGAACTGAACAATGGAGACACTTTTCATTCACTATTGACTTGTTTTTATTACATCCTAAATTGCTGCGGGCGTTGGACGACAGAAACATTACGCTGCTGTTTGTCTCCTATCTGCTCCTCAAAGCCAAAAGCAGCCAAAGGAACTTTAAATGAGCTCTTCAGCCTTTTATGGTTCTGAAGACTCCTGGGAGAAAATGAAAAGCATGTATCAGCTGGCTGCAGGCCACATCCACCAGCACGCTGGACTTGCACTTTCTTTTTTTTATATTTTGAAGCGTGGCTTTTGTCACAGCTGGATGCTTTGCTTTCATTTGTCACAGTCAGCGGCGACAAACGCTGTGA